>NC_136970.1:13979821-13987321 GCF_032717465.1 Coenobita brevimanus | reverse complement strand
TGAAAACCGTAGCTACTGAAACTACAACAAGGCAGATTTGGACACACAATTTCTTAAGCCGTGTTGATATTAGCAGCAGCAGGGGATGAAGAAGTGAGGGGAGACGTCAGAGTGCACAGCTAAAACTCTGTAAGATTGTAATGCAGTATTTATTATTGCCTTTAGCACATAATCCCTCTGATGTGCTCCAACCACGGCAACATTAGCGACCGCGTGAGGATAATTCCGCAAATGCTGGGTAATTATAAAAGTAATGACAAATCCCGCCATTACTTCACACTGAGTCTCTGTGGATGGAGGATGGAGGAAGAGGGTGTGATCTTTGTAAACAGGAAGGGAAGAAAATACTACCGGTAAACGAAGATAGAGGAAAAAAAAGAGCTAAGAAGAATGAAGGCGAGGGAGATCATATTGAAAGAAGGCTAGAGCACAGAGATGGAGGAAAGGAGGTAGGAATTTGACGAGGTAGGGATGGTAGAAAACTCTGAGAAGAATAAAACGGAGTAAAGTATGGAGGCAAAGAGGTGAGGAAAGGAAGAGTAAGGAAGAAGGTATAAAGGTGTCAGTGTAATGAAGCTCATGGCCATTGCATTTACATAATGGTGGTGCCACATAACATAAATACATGCTGTTTACTCCTTACCCCTAACCTTCAATGCCCCACCTTGGCAGAATGATGTTTTGCTACATTTACTTCACTCCAATTTTTTTTTTCTGTTTCTGATAGTTCCTTTCATTAATATAATGTTAAAACGCCTGATCGTCTAAAAGTTTGATGGTCTGGTGGTTCAACAATCACAGAAACAGAATTCGTGCTTGAATGGTTATAGATAGTAAGGTAACAGCAGATTTAATTAGGTCGCAAATAGAAAATGTTTTTAAATATTATCTGAGAAGTAAAGTAGTTGTGGTGTGTGGGTTGACAGGAGGGGAGAGAGAGAGAGAGAGAGAGAGAGAGTATTTTTGTGACGGCAAAACAGAGAGAAAGGGAAGCAGGCGACAATGAAGAGGAAGGAAGACGGTAAAAATATCTTTGTCCACAGGGAAATGCAAACAGAGTGAGAAAAAAAGCTGGAGGGAGTGACTGTGAAATGAGAGAGGGACAGCCACTCCACCCATCAGAAAGAGAGAGAGAGAGAGAGAGAGAGAGAGAGAGAGAGAGAGAGAAGTAAGCGAAGTATGTAGCCTAGCCTCAAAAGCCCCGTTATGCACTAGCTGTCCTTTCCAGTGAGTGTATGGATGTTAAGTATATACTGAATGGTTATGGTATGGTGATGAACGACCAGGCCTGACCTTAATGGTGTGGTCAGCTACTGAGTTACAACATGAAGGTATCACAACATAGAGTGATTAATTGAAACACAATGGATCAAGGTTTAATCTTATGTTATTTATTTATTACGCAATGTGTATTCCTTCAAGTCGTCCATTATGTGTTTTTTTTTCTCAGTTAAGTCAATTCGGGAGCGATATGATAAAGTACTCTCTCTCTCTCTCTCTCTCTCTCTCTCTCTCTCTCTCTCTCTCTCTCTCTCTTTCTTTATATCTATTTATCTATCTGTCTATTTAACTATATATATATATATATATATATATATATATATATATATATATATATATATATATATATATATATATATATATATATATATATATATATATATATATATATATATATATATATATCTATATATATATATATATATATATATAATGACATCTAGGCTTGTAGTTAAAACATGCCACACTACACTCCAGCAAATTACACCATTACACATCACTACACTGAACTACAATAACTATACTAGACTAAATCATGCTGTCCTACACAAGCACTCACTGCACTACACTACACTACACTACACTACACCACACCAAACTACAGTGTTGTCCCCCAGGTTCTGCACTAAGGATATGATCTGCTCTGACTTGCCTAGCACTGTATTATTGACCCCCAGTACCACTATCAGTCGTCCTCCGCCCTGTCATTACGGCGATGGTGGGTGGAAGTCCTCGCTTCCGTTCGCCGTTTCATTTTCATAAGCGTTATGCAAAGTAAAGTGTATGCGCTTCTTCGTTTCCTTCATGTTCACGGGGCTACATGTTTGTCACTTCATATTCGTAAGTGTTATGCACTTAGGTGGGAAGCAACTCCATCTTACATAGTGTTTGTGATGAGTAGGTGCATAAGAAATGTAGTGTTATTAGATCAGATAGTGAAATAATTCTGATATGTGCCCGTCTTTTCTCTTATATTCAGGGGGCTGCACGTCCACAACTTCATATTCGTATGTGTTCTGCTCCTTGCTCTTCGTGTTACACGTGCTGCAGCTCACCTGGCGGGTGGTAAGTCACCTTTCCATGCTTCAACAATTTTCAAGTGCCTTCCCACGTGCCATTTTTAGTGATAGCTTGTATTCTCTCTCTCTCTCTCTCTCTCTCTCTCTCTCTCTCTCTCTCTCTCTCTCTCTCTCTCTCTCTTTAATAATGTAGCGTGCATCACCTCCGTTTTCACCTGCACCATAAAGGTGAGATATACTCATGTGACGTGTACGCACTTTCTTATTGTTGTTATTGTTCATCTTGCTTGTGGACTTGTTTTAGCAGATAGTTTTGGTTTCAGCTTTAGCAGCGACCATCATATCCCAATTACAAAAACTGTTTTCACAGGGTATACTGCCTCCATCCTTCCAAACCACCCACCACCCTCCCAATCTGTCCTGCCCACTTCTTACACCTTCTCAGTTCTTCCCCGCCACCATCCTAAGTCATCCTGTCCATTCCCTTCCCTTTACCTCATCTCCTTTTCTTCCATAGCCAATGCCGTCAGTGATACAACACCTGTCGTCACGAAGGACCTTTTTATATCTACCGGGCCTCCAGTCGTCACCAGTGTATTTGTCTTGCCCTGCACCTTCCTCCACCATTCCATCCTGTCTTTCCCACTACTTTCTGACAACCACCATTCCAATTTTTCCTGCATTAGATCGCTAGTAAACATTTGATTTCAACTTTCCCGATTTCCCATATTGCTAAATTTTACACAGGATACTTGTCCTATGTATCTGATTTCACACTGTCATGAACTGTGAAAGATACAGCACTTTTATAACGACTTAGACCTTTTTCAGACATGTACTCGTATACTTCCCCTGTCATGCCTCACCACTCACCATCATACCAGCCCATCCCTCCCACTCCTCTCTTCCCATCCTACCTACAGTCGGGTGGTGTTTGATGTGATGTGCTCGTTGTTTCGCTCCCTCATCAACTTCTTCAGCAAAAGACCTAATTAAAGACCTAAGTGATGCTCTACCGGCTTCCCTTGATACTGTTGGCTGGCAAGAGAGACCATCACCATCACCTTGAAATGCGACAAGAATATATTTTACCTCAATACCTCTTGTCTCGCTGTCACCCCACACTGTTACTACATTTACCTCACACGCCATCTGTACCTCACCTCACTATCTGGGCCTCACTTTGACACACATCTCATTAACCTCACCTCTGCTTCACTCTTCCTTCACATTCTCACCTCACCACCCGTGCCTCACTGATACACACACCTCATTAACGTCAAAGTCGCTTCCATTTATCACGTAATCCACAGACTAAAAGTGAGTCAGGTAATTAGTGGTGCTAGTAGTCATTAAGCTAATTATACCCCTTGTTTTCTTATCATCATCATCATTAGCCCAAAGTGTAAATTAATATGAAGGGGAAAGGGAGACGGGGAGAAAGACAGAAGGTATGGAAAAGGGAAGAAGGGAAGAACGTAAAATATTCAAGCATCCTCCCCTCCTGAGACGCAGTCGGCTTAACGCTGCATTCAGACCCACCCAGCCTTCCACTTACCTTTTACTTTTCCCTGCCTTACCACCATCTCTGCCTCACCCTCAGCCTCACCACCCGTTCTGCCTCGCCCTCTTCCTGTCTTAACACCTTCCCTGCCTTACCTTCCTACCTAACTGCCTACCTTATCACCTTCCCTGCCTCACCCTCCTAACTGTCTTACCAACTTCCTTACTTCAACCTTCTGTATGCCTTACACATTCCCTGCCTCACCTTCCTGCCTGCCTTACCACCTTCCCTGCCTCATCCTTTTACCTGCTCTATCACTTTCCCTACCTAACACTCTGCCTGTCTTACCATCTTCCCTGTCTTACCCTCCTACCTGCCTTACCACCTTCCCTGCTTCACCCGCTTACCTGCCTGCCTGCATTACCATCATCCCTGCCTCACCCTGCTACCTGCCTCACCATCTTCCCTGTCTCACCCTCATACCTGCCTCATCACCTTCCCTACTCACCCCCTGCCTGACCATCGCACCTTTCTCGTCTCTGCCGTGTAATGTTTCCAGCCCAACCAGTTCTCTTGTCTCTCTCTGGCTTCAACCTTCCCTGTCTCACCCTCTGCTTTTCTGAATAGCCGGTCAGAACACAAAATATGTGTGTGTGTGTGTGTGTGTGTGTGTGTGTGTGTGTGTGTGTGTGTGTGTGTGTGAGAGAGAGAGAGAGAGAGAGAGAGAGAGAGAGATGCAATAATGAGATGGAAGCATTGAACAATAGATCCGGCTTACATTTTGTACATAATGTTTAGTGTGGTGGAGGAAGTCAAAAGGTGGTTGAGGAAGTCAAAAGGTGGTGGAGGAAGTCAAAAGATCGTGGAGGTCAAAAGATGATGGAGGAAGTCAAAAGGTGGCGGAGGAAGTCAAAAAGTGATGGAAGAAGTCAAAAGGTGGCGGTGGAAGTCAAGATGTCGTGGAGGAAGTCAAAAGGCGGTAGAGGAAATCAAAAGGTGGTGAGGGAAGTCAAACGGTGGTGGAGCAAGTGGTGGAGGAAGTCGAAAGGTGGTGGAGGAAGTCAAAAGGTGGTGGAAGAAGTCAAGAGGTGGTGGAGGAAGTCAAAAGGTGGTGGAAGAAGTCAAAAGCTGGAAGGGGAGAACAGAGATGGCAAAACTGCACTCCTTCATTATGACTCACTGGCCGGTATTCTCCTCAGTTAAGGAAACTCCATAGCACCATTTTCTGAGCGATTTATTTTGCACATTGCACCTTATTACCCTATTCCGTGTTATATAAATCCTTCCAATATTGCCATACTGTACATAAATTACACACAAAATTTTATTAAGCAGCCATGTCCTAAAATAAATCGACAAGAAATTGGTGTTAGGGACCTTCCTTAACCCAGTAGAATATTGGCCTTGCTTTTGAAAGTTAAACATCGGATTATATTAGTGATAGTTTGAGATTATTTTTTTTCTATATTATTTATTGTCATTTTAATTAATATACTTAAAATTTAATGTATCTTATCTGTCTTAGTTCTTCCCTCTTTTCGACTTATCATTTTTATTTTTTTAGCAATAATATCTTTTGAATTTCGTATCACCGTTTTCTTTCATCCCATTTTCTTTCCTGTACATATTTTCCACAACGCTAATCATTTATCTGTTGTTGCTTATTTGAAGCTTCCATTTATCCCTTTTCTCTTTTTCTTCATTTTTTTTTCCTCTAAATACAATTTTACTGTACTGTAATTTTGTTTTTCCACTTTCTCTCTTTTTTGTACATATATAATGAGTCTCATGGCCTCATTATCATCCTTGTTCTTAGTCTGTGGCCATATTTTATTACTTTCTTAACATTTGAACTCTCTCTCTCTCTCTCTCTCTCTCTCTCTCTCTCTCTCTCTCTCTCTGCTGCTGCTATATATAGATAAATAAAGCGCTACCGTAAGTATTGAAGGGATTCCTTAAGGCTATGTCTAACCTTTCCAGTTCTTAAAACCTCCAAATCTCTCCTAACGTCAGTGAAAATCCTTCTTACAACGGAGAGAGAGAGAGAGAGAGAGAGAGAGAGAGAGAGAGGATGCGGGGGAAGACAGCTTGTTAGTAAGTGTTGAGTTGCCACTTACCATTTGTCAGTCAATTTTCCGCAACTAATTCTCTTTCGTAAACAATTAAACTAACTCTGGTTAATAGTGAATCACTCATGTCATGGAATAATATCTGTGATTACTACATGCAGTCGTGGTATTGCCTGCATCCCACTTTAGTTGAGAGTACTGAATCTATAATTTAATTCGCGTGTGCATTGCCTGCGTTCATAAAAGTTTTAAATTATTCTTTCTGGTTGTCTGTGTACGTTTCTTTTACAAAATACGAAGAATAATGAATAAATTCAGTGCACATTAACCTTCCAACGTCGTTTAAAGGACTATTGTATGTGATGGGTAAATATTAAAAAAAAAACTCTGGTGTTTAAATCGAACGTCATCCTTCTAGAACCTTGGATGCATCAGTGTCACTCGGTGAGGTGTAGGTGTGTTCCCATTCGCTGCTATACATTTCCTGTTTTATCCAGGTTGTAAGTATATTTGAGGCTTTATAGAGCATTCTAGTTGATGTAATTTATATTGTGTGGACCGCAATAAAGGCCCCTAATCAGCAGTAAATGAGGCTATACACAAGTCTCGCATTCAGGTAACGACAGGACGCACGGGACAGGTGGCCATATTAAAAAGCGTTTAAATCCCCCATCACCCATGTAGGCTATTAATATTAGTTTTATTGTTATCATTTCACTATTTTTAGTATCTGTTATTAATACTAGTATAAGTAATATATAAGACGGATTGGACTTCAACGAGTTAGAAATATTTATTATTATTATTATTATTATTATTATTATTATTATTATTAATGTTGTTATTGTTGTTGTTGTTGTTGTTACAGGGTATACTGTTGTAAACTGCCAGCAATTTCGTCGTATTCATGTCCAACTTCACAGGTTATGCTCCATATTTACACGACCAGTAATGCCAGTATACATTGTTCATCTTCACAAGGTATACTTCCCCTGCCTGCCTTACCTCATACGACCATTCTAGGTCATCACACGCATTCATGTCCGCCCAGTCCATCCACCCTTTTGTGCCCGAAAGGAGTGGACTGGGCAGACCAGGGGCTGGAGGGAAAGAGAGAAAGTGAGGAGGACTGAGGGGGAGGAAGAGGACAGGGTCAAATAGAAGGGGGTCGCCAACACGCTTCCCCTTCTCCCTCTACTCTTTCTCCTACCCTTCACCACCACGTAAACAGTTTTATTGGCTGTGCGAGACTGTTAACTGCCGCTGCCTGCAGGAGACAATTACTGTTATGACACTGAAAAGTGCCAGTCCACAGTTCACATTACCACAAATTATGAAAATTAAATTTGCACTTCCAAGAGACAGGTGGTTAAGTGGGCAACACGATTGAAACTAGTGGATGGCGATTATATTCTGAAAGAGAACTGAAAGCAGCTGGTCTCAAAGCACTATGTAGAAGAGTACAATAAGCTGCTCGGCAATATGGCAGCTGGTACTTTGAGTGCCTCATGAATGGGCGCAATAAACTACTGATAAAGCTTATGTGTCAAAATGTCCAAGTCGGATAAGAACCCTGGATACACCGTACAAATATCATTAATGATTTTTTCCCTCTTTTTCAGATCAT
>NC_136970.1:13947321-13974821 GCF_032717465.1 Coenobita brevimanus | reverse complement strand
TTGGTTACGAATCGATCATTTGGTTACGAATCGACTCCTTGCTTACGAGTCTGCCCCTTGGTTAAGAGTCCTCCCCTTGGTTATGTGTTGCCCCCTTTGTTAAGAGTCGGGGTTTCCGTTACGAGTCGCCTCCTTGTAACAAATCTGCTCCTGGTCTTTCCAAGGTATTTAAATGGCAGGCATCAGCTTTAACACTTTACCTAGAAGGGATGTCCATCTGTCGGGTAGAATCATCTGACGGTGGCCAGAAATTAAAGATCTACAGTAAGTTACGTACTGCCCTACAAAGGGTTAATGACTTGAGACTTTGGCTCCAAGTTTTACGTTGGATATGTTAGGGTAATTTTGCGAAATTAGCCATTTTGCAAAATTCCCGGCGAAATCGGTCATTTTGCAAAATTCTTTGTCAGTTTGCCTAGAGGGGGTACTTTGTTTTAACCATACCTAACCGAACATAGGTTTGGTTAGGTTAGTGAAAAGTACCCAGAAATTTAAAGGCAGTTTTGCAAACTGACCAGGGTTTTGGTTTGGGAGATTTGCAAAATTACCGATTTCGCTAAATAACTGTAATATATATATATGGCCGTCCGTGTTGTGTTTGCGTGCGTGTTGCGTATGTTTGCGTGCATGCAGTAATGACACCAAGCCGTTATCAGGGCGCTGTATCATCCCTGACAATTATCTCGTATTTTAACATATGATCCTGCAATACAGTGATGCGAGGCAGTGCGTGACAGAAGCTCATGACAGTCTGAGTAATGGCTAATGACGGTGACAGTGGGCCTGGCTTGGCATCACCAACTGGATTTACCGGTGTAGTATTGCTGGTGTGATTATCTCCGGCATGACAGAACTCTGTTTACACACCGGCAAGTCAGCCATTTGGACACGCACTGTGTGCAACATTTTTACAACTTCGGCAATAGAAAGGATAAGATAAGCGACTCAGCAGTCTTTGTTTTACTGTTGGCAGATCGTTGAAGCAAATCAGAGGAATAGTTGTACACTGATTGTTTAAAATTGTTCTGGAATGTGATTATGAAGGAACAAAACACTACTTTCACAAGTACGAGCACAAAATGAAGCAAATGAACTTCTACATGTACTGTACCCTTCTCCCGTACAACAAATTTGTTTGATCAGAATGTAACTAAAACCTTCCTCGTAATTGCTGATGTGATAAGGGGCATTGGTCTCTGTTAGATTCAGTGTGTGTGTGTGTGTGTGTGTGTGTGTGTGTGTTATAAATGTTACTTTTTTTTTCGTCGATACTTTACCATAACCTTTCCAGATATCAATGCGTTTGACCAGTGTTGTTCCTCATTTTCTTGTCATGGCTTTTTCCCACTCTCTCGTTTTTCCCCTACAGTACTCCTGATAACCCAGTTATTACCCTCTGCCCTTCAGTTCCTGGTCTGCCTTGATCCATATTATTACCCGAAATACTCCAGGTCATATCCCACCTCAGCTTTATTATTACTGTGGTGATGTGAGCACCGAGAGACACTGAAGCCAGCCAGTGAAAAAGGTAACATATTTAATCCAGAGATCACTGTTTTGCCTGTTACGTGCGAGTTCCTCCCCCTCTCCCCTTCCCTCTTTAATGCATCTTTGTTCTACTTTCTTTTATTCTTTCTTTCCCTTTCTCCTCTTCCTCTTCGTATCTTAGCTTTATAGACGCCGGGTACCTCGACTGCTCTGATTTTTTTGTTCTCTTTAATGCATCTCTGTCTTCTTAATTTTTCTTTCCCTTTCTCAATCTCTTCCTTTCTCCCTTTAATGCATCTTTGTTCTATTTTCTTTCATTCTTTCTGTTTCTCATTCCTTCGCTTTCTTTCTTTAGAACAGCTTTCATTCATTCTTTTTTATAAAACAGGTCGCCTTGGTTACTCCGATTACTGCATACTTTTTCCGCTTTGCGTTATCCTTAAAGCCCAGGATGAGAATAGCGTAAGTCAACTAGGAACACTAAGATTAATATAGCTGCCACATTAGCCCACCGGACCCCGTCCCCCACCCAACCACCCAGCTCGCAACATTGACTCCACACCATCATAACACCTATTACTGACCACATATTTTCTATTAGGCTTATCCAGCATTCTTAAATGTTCAATAAATTTTTTACCAGGCAGTATTTATTCATCAGGAAAATATGTCTCCTCTCAGGACATTTCTACGTCGTATATCTGTTATTTTTCTAGTAGTTTTAATGATGAAAGACGGTTTCTGTAAAGGGAAAATGGTGTTTGCAATAGATGATAATGAAGATGTGACCACAAAATAGATGGGGCATTCACATGGCCGTAATAATTCTCATTGTGAAAGTCAGTGACTGTAAAAGATCTATCTATCTATATACTGTACCTAGGCTGCTTCCCCCAAAGAAAGGGAGGTAGCCGATACAGGACTACACACTCTCAATTTACTCATGCACACGCACACATTAATTCGTATCTTAGCCCCAAGGGGAGAAGGGACATATCCTCACCGTACCACACTGAATGTGGATCAACTGTGCAGTGCAATCAGTGACACTGGTGTAATGTGGTATTAAGAGGGACAACCAGCTGGTACGTGGGTAACCCTCTTCCCTGGAATGTTTTCAATGTAATGAATACATCCGGTGTTTGCAGTTCGAATTCGGTGGTAGTAGCAGTAGTTGAAAGTGAATATAAGATGGAAATAGCCAGTAATAGCTGAAAGTGATTGTTAGGAGGAAATAGCCAATATCAGACTACACGTACGAGAACAATAACGGCAAACTGCCTGAAATACGAGAGCAAAATAGCAAAAAAAAAAAAAAAATGAAAACTAAAAAGATGGAGTGACTGAGATAAAGAGAAGGGAACGCAAAAAGATGCATTTGCCAAAAATGGGAAATGGTGATAACAAGGTTTATCACAGGACACGTCCAAATGTGCCCTCGAACATAATTATGTTGGAAACATGGCTGGCAACATGTTTGGGTACATGTATGCAGCAGTATTAGAACAGATGTATGCGAACATGTTTCAGTGCAGTTTCGAACACTGGCAGCAGATGCGATAATATAAGTGTGTTCATACCAGGCAGCTGAGACTTCATCATGATGTTCCCAACATGATCTGCATGCTGCTGTTCCCAATATGTTTGCAGCGTATTCGTTATTGTGTTGCTTACATGTTGCCAGCATTTGTTCGAGCACATGTGTGGACGCATCCTTAAGCAGCGAGGCTGCAGTCCACGAAATTACTTGAGCCTTGAAGAAGACGTGAAAAGGGGAAGGAGTTGAGGAGTTGGAAACAGAAATGGAAGAAGGAAGGAAAGATATGAATATGGTGGCGTAAGGAATGATGCCTTGAGTGAGGTGGGGGGGGGCATCTGAGGAGAAGGTTAGACGGTGTACGGATAAGAGGCAGTAGAGAGGATAGAGGCAAGGGAAAGGGAGGAAGGGGGAGCAAAAGTATAAGTAAATGGAATAAAGCCGGCAGGCATTGGGAAGATAGTTTGCTCCACCCCACTGCACGGGGGGACCAGCTCTCTGCAGCAGCGAGGGAGTCTGGCCTGTCCCTTCCACCCGGAAGTCGAAGGCCTAGGTCCACTGACCAGGAGGTTGAGGCTCCTCTGCCTTCCACCTGTAGACCACGGCCAACGACCCTCCCTCAGTCACCACCTGGATCGGGGCCTTCCCTCCATATGACCGCCACTGGGCCTACCCTCCTCGGCTTCCACCTGCTGCTGGGGAGCTGGATGAGCTTTTCCAGCCCTTCTCCATCAAGGGCATGGGGGTTGAGGGCAGCGTCGGGGCAATTCGACCCACAGGTCGTCGTCGGCGCCCCCTCTATCAGCGCCACGGCATTCCACCCTGCTCTATACATCCCGCCCTGACCTCGTTGACCATCTGCAGCCGGCCACTTCAAGCTCGCCTTCTCCTGCCCTTGCCACCTTTCCTCTGTCTGTTCGTCTGCCCTACTTGGCTCTAACTGAAGAGCTATTTTTTTGCCCATACTCTGACGGGCTCTCTTGTTTGTCAGTGCCCCACCAAGTGTGGGGCAATTATTCCAACAACAACAACATTGGGAAGAGGGAAGATGAAGAACGGGGAAGAATTGGGAAATGGAAAAGAGGAGAGATGAGGAGGGTCAAGGAAAATGGAGGGAATGGGAGGAAAAAGAACGAGGGGTTAGGAAAAGGAGGGGAAATGGGAAAAAAATAGGATAGGAAAAGAATGTGGGAGTGGTGTGCTGGAGAGAGGGAAAGGAGAGTGGTGATGAGAGAGGAAATGGAAAGAAGCTGAGGGAGAGTATAGGGATAAATAATGATAAGAAATAAACAGGGAAAGAGGTGAAGAGACTAAGAGGTGAATCAGAAATAACTGGCGAGACAGACACACTTCCAGTGGAATGGAAGAACAGTACCTAGGACCTGTGAATGAGGAGATAGACTGTTAGGTGAACAAACACCATCATACTCACCATCATCAATCTCTTTACTCTAACAGTATCTCTACCAGCCCTCACCCCACCAGACTGTATCAAAGCAGGCCTCACCCTCATTATGTGTATCAGTAACTGCGCCATTCCCCACCACCACCAACCTTGTTCTTCCCCTTCCCCAACAGTCCTCACTCCCACCACCATTATCAACACCAGGCCTCACTCCCACCAACCTTGCCCTCCCCCTTCCCCCCCCCTTGTCCCCCGTCCCACCATTATCTTCACCAGGCCTCACCTCCACCAACCTTGCCCTCCCTCTCTCCCACCAGTCCTAAGTCTACCACCATTATCAGCATCAGGCCTCGGGCACATCACGCCTACCCTCCCTTTTCCCTACCAGTCCTCATTCCCACCACCATTATCAGCACCAGGCATTAGGCACACTGAGCCTACCCTCCGCCAGTGGTCGTCTTCGTCAGGTCTAGTGTGAGTGACGACCAATATGGCAGGACAGAGTCAGATCACTCGGTTCAGATAGCCACTGATCCTGTGTTGTTAAAGCTGATATTGCATCATCATTTTCCGCATATAACCTCGTATCATTCCAAATTACTTAGTTGTATCATTCTTACGTACATTACGCTGCCAACTTTTCAACCACAAGAATAGTCACAAACACGTCCCGCTTGGCTGATCTGTTTCAGTTATCTGATTCTCACCACCCCTCCCCGTCTCTCTCTCTCTCTCTCTCTCTCTCTCTCTCTCTCTCTCTCTCTCTCTCTCTCTCTCTTTCATTGCTTGTTTGTTTAGTCAGTCAATATTCTAAAATCGTTTTGCTTTCATCATCTCTGTCTAAGGTTCCGTGCTTGTGTATTTAAAGACGTTTCCGACTTCTAAAGGATATTCTTCCTCCTCACTTGTGTATGCCTTGAATCCGTGCAAGTCCGTGTGTGTGTGTGTGTGTGTGTGTGTGTGTGTGTGTGTGTGTGTGTGTGTGTGTGTGTTGTCCCTCCAGCCATGATATCGAAGAAGTATTGAGTCGCCGCGTTATGTGTAAGGCATTTAGACCTGGTCTTCCTCCATCTCAGCCACCGTACTTGCATCCAGCACTTTCATTTCGTTCACATTTTGTGCCTCTGATGTTGGGATGGTTAACATGTTATCATCTAGTCTTTGCCTTTGCCAAGCGTATTCAAGCCAAAGAGTTAACAGTATAATAATTTCCTACCATTTCCTTTTCCATTTCTGTGTCCTATCATTTTTTTCTCTTTTTTTTTTATTTTCTAACTTCATACATTAAGTTTTGCACTTTTTAATGCATAGTTATCTTACGTTTCTCCTTCTTATTTTAATAATTTCCTACCAAGTTCTTTTTGTTTTTTACTTTCTCGCTGTCTGCGATTTTTATCATTGTCACGTTTTCTCATTTCTTCACCTCACTTTAAAATTCTTTTCATACATTCTCATCGTCTACCTGTTATATCAAGAACTCCACATTCTCTGGAGTTCTCATTGATATTCTCGATATTTTTTCTCCTTTTTTTTTTTTTTTTTTGAAGGGGGAGGGGGAAGATCTAGAATGCTTGCATTCCAAGACCGTTCAACATAGAGGCTTCAAATTTTCAGGAGTGATGTATCTTGGCTGCAGGCTTCTTTTGGCACAATTACCTTTTTTTTTTTTTCTTTTATCCTCTAGCCCTAGCGCCCTCTATTTTATTTTTCAATTTTTGCTGTCCTGTGCAGCAAAAACTACTGAAACGATTACTTTGCAAATGTTCCAGTTTGCAGTCGTAGCTCACCTGGATATTGATACTGAGATACAACAAATACTTTTCTGAGATACTGAGATATTGAGCAATGAAGAAAGTTAAAATGGGGAAAGCCCCAGGAATTGATGGACTGTGTGGTGAAATGCTGAAACATGGGGGAGAGATGGTAGTAGAATGGATGTGGAAGATATGCAGTTTGGCTTGGGAGGAAGGTAGAGTCCCGGAGGATTGCAAGTCAGGTAGAATTATTCCCCTGTACAAAGGAAAAGGGGAAAATGAAGTGTGTGGTAATCACAGGGGCATTTATCTTCTTAGTGTAATTGGAAAAGAATATGGTAGGATACTTATTGACAGAGTTAGGAATAAAACAGAGGAATTAGTCAGACAAGAACAGAGAGGATTTAGGAGGGGAAGAGGTTGTGTAGATCAGATATTCATTCTTAGATATTTGGTGAAAAAGTTTCTGGAGAAGGGAAAGAAGTTGTATGTGGCCTTCATGAATTTGGAGAAGTATATGACAGGGTGGATAGACAAAGATCATGGAAAGTATTAGGAATATATAGAGTAGATGGGAAATTGCTGAAGGCCGTGAAGAGTATGTATGAGGGTGGTAAGTCTGTATTGCATGTGGATAATGAACTGATGAATTTTCCTATTTGAAGGTTGGATTAAAGCAAAAATGTGTCATGTCTCAGTGGTTGTTCAATCTGTATATGGATGGGGTTATAAAAGAGGTACAAGGTAGGGCAGTGGATGTTTGAGCAGCCCTAGTGAGAGAGGGCAGTGTTTAGAAACTCCCTGTACTGTTGTTTGCAGATGATACTGTGTTGTTAAGCAAAGACGAAGGGGAGCTGCAAGGCTTGGTGGATGAGTCTGGGAGAGTGTGTAAGAAACGGAATCTAAAGGTGAGTGTAGGGAAGAGTAAAGTTATGGTCTTCGAGTGAAGTGAAGTCAGTGAATGTACAGTGAGGCTGGATGAGGAGGGCATGGATAATGTGAGTGCGTTTAAGTAATTGGGTAATGTGATGAGTAAGGATGGAAGTTTGGAGGGTGAAGTGCTTGAAAGGGTACAACACGAAAGAAAGGTTGATGGTTCCTTGAAAGCGGTGATAAGAAACAGGAAAGTGAGCATGGAAGTTGTTACATAGCCTATGATTTCATCATCCTTTGTGTAATTTTAACGCACAGTATGCTGCATGTTTGATCACGAGCGTGTTCTGCCTCAGTTCCCCCCTTCTACCGTTATAGTAAAGTCGTCCTTTCGTTGTTCAGAGCGGGATTGTCAACTCTTTGTCCCCATGGCTTCATTTGCGCGTCCTTCTTACAAGTTGTATCAAGCTCTGTCGGCCCCTATATAATGAGCTCAGTCTCTGCATCATTGCCACTTAGATCTACTCATTTTGTTCACATCTCTGTCCTCCCCTGTACAGTTATTGTTGTGAGTGCTCCGGAAGTCTCCAACCATCTAGCAGCTGTGTAATTTGAGTATAACTCTTATTGCATTTTTCCTTGTACTGTATAGCATAAGGTGTTGATTTGTAGGCCTAGTGAGGTTTTTTGTAATTTGTGTAGGATTCATTTTGTCAGCTATTATTTTGTATCTGTAATAATTTATCTCGCATTAACTGAGCATTACCCAGTGTATTTTCAATTTATCAGGGCTGACTTAGGTAAATTTACTCTTTCTAATTTCATGTTAATAGAGGCTATTGCAGTTAACCATATATTTAACCTGTTTTTGCCATTACATTATTCTTATGAGTCCTGAATGTTTTGTTGTTAGTTTGAGCATTAAACTTTAACTTGTAATTTTACCTAACTCTTTTATTTTGAACCTGGAACTTTACAGGACAGTAGTGATTTTTAGTATTCTCACTTAAAGTGTACATTATCTTTCTCTGTTCCGTAACATAAATTTGGCGACCTCATATCAGAATATTCAGGATATTATCATAAGGATATTGTTTGATATTTTGTGACTGTGATTTATTCATGATGTCTACTATTACTACACTTGATGAAGCCAAAGATTTTTTGTCAAATGTGCAAACAGTGTGTGATGTAGAAAACAGAACAAAGAATGAACTTAAGCTTGTTGCTCAACAATTGGGAATTGCTGTTCGCTCTCATCATTCTAAAGATCAAATTGTTGACATGATTAATGAAAGCTTGTTTAATGTAACTCCTCCAAATGAGCAAACACAGATTGAATTAGTTAAGTTACAGCTAGCCCTGCAGGAGGCTCGTGTGAAGGAAGCTGAATTTCAAGCACGTGCTAAGGAGGCTGATGTTAAGGAGGCTGAGTTTCACGCACAAGTTGAACTTGCTAGGATTCAGGCAGACCATGAGTATCGCATGAAACAAGATGGAACTGGATCATCTAGCTCTGATGATTTTGATGTGGCTAAAAATGTTAAACTTGTCCCTCCTTTTAATGAATCTGATTCAACAAAGTATTTTCATTTGTTTGAGAGGGTAGCTACAGGTTTTAATTGGCCTAAGGAGTATTGGCCAGTACTACTTCAAACTGTTCTCACCGGTAAAGCTCAAGTAACTTATGCATCTTTGCCTCAGGATCAATCTGATAATTATGATGTAGTTAAGAGCTTGATTCTTAAGGCCTATGAGCTTGTTCCTGAAGCCTATAGAGTAAAATTTAGGACAACTTACAAGCAAGATAAGCAATCCCATGTTGAGTATGCAAAAATCAAGGAAGATCTGTTAGAGCAGTGGTTAAATTCTAAGAATGTGGATTCTGATTTTGGTAAATTTAAGCAGATGATTTTGCTGGAGGACTTCAAAAGGTGTATTAGTAAAGATGTAAGCCTATATCTTGATGAGAAAAGAATAGATAATTTGTCTGATGCTGCAGTTTTAGCTGATGAATATGTTCTCACTCACAAGAGATATTCTAGAGAAAAAGGGAAAGCTGAGAGTAAGTACGTTGCCTCTACTCAGAGTACAAGTAACAGGAAAGAGAATAAAGATGATGTTTCTCAGGAAGTAAATACCAGCTTCACCTCTAGATTTCAGAAAAGTAAATGTACTTATTGTAGTAAGCTTGGTCATACTACGGAGAAATGTTTCAGGAGACAGCGTGATGTGAACAAAAAGGAGTCTTTAAATATTCAGTCAATTGGTCTAGTGTCCACTCTTGAGAGTTCCCAGAATTCTTTAACTGAGTTAACTGAAGCTGCTTTGAGGGGTAACTTAAATTCTCATGATGGAGCTCCTCTTTTGAGCAGTAACGTGGGTGACACTCTCAAGAGTTCATGTGCTAATTTCCTGTCTGATGGTTTTGTCAGTCCTCTGGACAGTAATGACAGGAAATCAGTTCAAATATATCGTGATACAGGTGCTTGCCAATCCCTTATGCTGACCAGTGTTCTAGGCTCTAATGTTAATTCCTCTGATGAAACTGTAATCTTACAGGGTGTAGAGAATAATTACTTCTCTGTCCCTCTGTGCAGAGTGAATTTAGAGTCTGGTTTTGTTAATGGTTCCGTTATGGTTGGGTTGGTTGAGACACTCCCAATGTCCGGTGTAACTTTCTTACTTGGAAATGATATTGGTGGAAGTCAAGTGTGTCCAGCTCCTCAGTTGTCTAGTGAGCCAGTGGCTGCGACCCAAGATTGTGATGTCCCTGATGTGTTCCCTGCATGTGCTGTCACTAGGGCTAAGTCAAAAGTTACTGGTGATTTAGAGGATAATGATGATGATGATGTTATCCTAGCTGACACTTTTCTTGTTAATTTGGACCACTCACCAGATGAAGCAGTACCCCGTAGTGTTGATAATTTGTCTCGTCAAGAGTTGGTTGAGTTGCAGGTTGCTGACCCTGAGTTGAAAGGTCTAGCTAACTCTGCTTGCAGTGAGGAAGAGTCAGCCGGTGCTTCTACTTGTTATTATATAAAGTCAGGAGTACTTGTGAGGAAGTGGAGACCCCCAACAGTATCAGCCGACTGTGAATGGGAGGTTGTACATCAAGTTGTCATCCCTCGTGTTTGTAGGCAGGATATCATTAGAGTGGCTCATGATTCCAGTTTGGCAGGACACCTTGGAGTGAGGAAGACTGTGGCACGCATTTTGAAACACTTCTACTGGCCAGGTATCTTCAGGGATGTTTCCTGGTATTCTAAGTCTTGTCACACCTGTCAAGTTGTGGGGAAGTGTAATCAGACCGAAAAGGTTGCACCTCTAGTTTCCATTCCTCCTTTTGAGGCGCCATTCACCCGTGTGTTGGTGGATATTGTGGGCCCTCTTCCTAAGACTTCTTCAGGATTTTCTTATGTGTTGACCCTGATTGATATGGCTACTCGTTATCCTGAAGCCATTCCACTTAGAAATATCTCAGCGAAGAACGTGGTTAAGGAAATGCTAGGGTTCTTCACAAAGTTTGGTCTGCCCAAGGAGGTACAGTCAGACCGGGGAAGTAATTTCATTTCAAACGTTTTCAAGGAGTCTATGAAAGAGTTGGGCATCACCCAGATCACGTCTTCAGCTTACCATCCCCAGACTCAAGGAGCGTTGGAGAGATATCATCAAACACTCAAATCGATGCTCAAGAAATACTGTTTGGAATATCAGAAAGACTGGGATAAAGGTCTTCCATTCGTTGTATTTGCCGCAAGAGAATCTCCAAATGAATCACTGGGCTTCTCACCCTTTGAACTACTGTTTGGCCATGAAGTAAGAGGACCCCTTAAGCTACTCAAGGAATGCTGGCTGTTGGAGGAAGATGACGTCAACCTGCTGGAGTATGTGATGAAGTTCAAAGAACGGCTGTCCACTGCTTTACAACTGGCGAGAGAGAATTTAGGAACTGCTCAGGAGAAGATGAAGACTTGGTATGATAAGAAGTCCAGGTTACGCCACTTTCAGCCAGGAGATCAGGTTTTGATTCTGCTACCAGTTCATGGGCAACCTCTTCAAGCCAAGTTTAGTGGTCCTTATTTCGTGGAGAAGAAACTCAGTGATGTCAACTATGTCATCGCCACAACAGATCGTAGAAAGAACAAGCAACTATGTCACATCAACATGCTAAAGTTATATCACAGGCGGGACGAAAATAATCCAGTCTGCACTGTAGCTGTTCCACCCAAGTCTGCAAGTGAAGCTCTCCCATGCAGTATGAGCCTGAGTGATAGTTTGGGGAAGAATCCTGATATCATGAATGATCTCCAGACTAAGCTTTCTCATCTACCTCCCGAGGAAAGGCAGGAGTTTTCGGCATTACTGCAGGAGTACCCGCAAGTGTTCCGTGCCACTCCAGGAAGAACCACTGTGTTGATGCATGATGTCGATGTTGGAGACACAAAGCCAATAAACTGCCTCCTTACCGTGTGAACCCAGTGAAAGTTCCTCTCATCGAGAAGGAGCTTGGATACCTGTTGGACCACAAGATGATTGAGCCCTGTCAGAGCGAGTGGAGTTCTCCTGTCACTCTAGTCCCTAAGCCAGGTGGGTCACAGCGGCTTTGCATTGACTACAGACGTGTTAATCAGATAACCAAAACAGACACTTACCCTCTCCCTCGTGTGGAAGATTGCATAGACAAGATCGGAAAGGCTAGGTACATAAGTAAGTTTGATTTGTTAAAGGGATACTGGCAAGTACCTATGACTGAACGTGCTAGGGAGATCTCATGTTTTGTAACACTAGGAAAGACTTTTGCATGTTCCGTAATGCCATATGGTATGAAGAATGCTCCAGCCACATTTCAGAAGCTCATGAATGTTGTAACAGAGGGTTTGGCAGGGTGTGTTGTTTATATTGATGATGTATTAATCTTCAGTGACAACTGGAAAGATCACCTATGCCATGTCAGTAAATTTCTTGAGCGTTTGGTTCATGCTAATCTTGTAGCTAATTTATCAAAGTGTGAGTTTGGTCAAGCTAAAGTTCAGTGCCTTGGGTACGTAATTGGTAATGGACATGTTGCACCACCAGCAGCTAAGGTTCAGGTTATAAGTGATCTTCCCAGACCTAAAAGTAGGAAAGAGCTACAAAGATTTTTGGGAATGGTAGGTTATTACAGGAGATTTGTTCTTAACTTTTCTATTCTTGTATCACCACTTACAGACCTACTGAAAAAGGGAGTTAAATTTGTCTGGACCGATAACTGTGAATCCTCTTTCAACAAACTTAAAACTATTCTATTAAGTCAGCCAGTGCTCGCTACTCCAAATTTTGCTAAGCCTTTTAAGATGGCTGTTGATGCAAGTGATACAGGAGCTGGGGCTGTTTTGCTGCAAGAGGATGATCAGGGTATTGAACACCCTGTATCTTATTACAGTAAGAAGTTCACTCAACCTCAAAAGAACTACTCCACTATTGAGAAAGAGCTTTTGGCCTTGATTTTGGGTTTACAGCATTTTTCATTTTATTTGTGCTCTGGTTTTGACCTCATAGTCATTTATACCGATCATAACCCACTGAAATTCCTTAGTAAGTTTAAAGATAAAAATCAGAGATTGACAAGATGGAGTCTACTTCTTCAGGAGTATTTATTAGACATACAACATGTCAAGGGGAAAGAAAATGTTATTGCAGATTGCTTATCTAGACTTTAGACAGATTGTTTTAGAGTAATAAGAAATTTCCTTTGTAAATTTCTTTTTCTTTGTGGGGAGGTGTTACATAGCCTATGATTTCATCATCCTTTGTGTAATTTTAACGCACAGTATGCTGCATGTTTGATCACGAGCGTGTTCTGCCTCAGTTCCCCCTTCTACCGTTATAGTAGAGTAAGTCGTCCTTTCTGTTGTTCAGAGCGGGATTGTCAACTCTTTGTCCCCATGGCTTCATTTGCGCGTCCTTCTTACAAGTTGTATCAAGCTCTGCCGGCCCCTATATAATGAGCTCAGTCTCTGCATCATTGCCACTTAGATCTACTCCTCATTTTGTTCACATCTCTGTCCTCCCCTGTACAGTTATTGTTGTGAGTGCTCCGGAAGTCTCCAACCATCTAGCAGCTGTGTAATTTGAGTATAACTCTTATTGCATTTTTCCTTGTACTGTATAGCATAAGGTGTTGATTTGTAGGCCTAGTGAGGTTTTTTGTAATTTGTGTAGGATTCATTTTGTCAGCTATTATTTTGTATCTGTAATAATTTATCTCGCATTAACTGAGCATTACCCAGTGTATTTTCATTTTATCGGGGCTGACTTAGGTAAATTTACTCTTGCTAATTTCATGTTAATAGAGGCTATTGCAGTTAACCATATATTTAACCTGTTTTTGCCATTACATTATCCTTATGAGTCCTGAATGTTTTGTTGTTAGTTTGAGCATTAAACTTTAACTTGTAATTTTACCTAACTCTTTTATTTTGAACCTGGAACTTTACGGGACAGTAGTGATTTTTAGTATTCTCACTTAAAGTGTACATTATCTTTCTCTGTTCCGTAACAAAGTGAAAAAGTTATTACATGACAGTACTGTGATACCAACTCTAACGTATGAAAGTGAAACTTGGACCTTACTGAAGAGAGAGAAGTCATAAGTGAGAGCAATGGAAATGAGTTATTTGAGAGGGGCATATGCAGTCACATGGAGAGACAGACTGACAAATGAGGAAGTGAAGGAGCATTGTGGTGTGGATGTGGATGTGATAGGAAGCGGTGGGAGAAACACACTGAGGTAGTTTGGCCATGTGGAGAGGATGGAGAGTGGGACTGATGAGGAAATTGTATGTGAGTGAGGTGGAGGGGTAGAGTGGGAGGGGGAGGCGAAGGATGAGATGGAGGGATGGAGTGGAGAGGTATATGAGAGAGGGGGCCGTGAGCTGGAAGCAGAACGATGAAATGGCAGGGGATAGGGCGACATGGAGGCGATTTGTTTGTGGCCACCCCTTACAGGATTAAGGCATCTGGCAATAGATAGATAGATACTGAGGAAAATCAAAATGGCCGCTTCATGCCTGAAAGTGCCAAATCGGAAAGCATTTGGCCGATTTTGACCAACCTCGGTGGAAATTTAGTGGGTTATGAGTGAGCATTTGCATAGTATGAATGACATTGACCTTTATATCAAGGTCACATGTCATAATCCATTAAAAAAAAAAAAATGATTCATAGCAAAAGTCTCATATTAGGTCTACAGTGATAAAAGTATTTTCATAATCCTTAGAGTGTCTACTGCTGAAGATTTCATAACAGCAGTTATTATGGAAAATCAGCATATTTGACATGTTTTCACGATTTTTAGATGTACCAGCAAAATGCTGCTCAGTATTATAAGAATGCTAATTTTCTGCATTTAATACCGGTATATTGAATATTAAAGATCAAAATGTATTACCAACTACCCATAATATGACCCTATTATGACTATACATTGTATCGGATGTACAAGTGAGGATTTTTTTTTCCTTTATAATCTGGAATTGGCATTATCACCAGAAATGTGGAGCTTTTTGAATTTTGCCTCTACAATTTCGGAGTTCTAGTCATTTTTGCTGTATCTCATTTCTTGATCTCACTTTTCACATTTTTTGAACATTCATCTGAAGCTCCACCACTTCCTCATACTTTTTCACTTGCACAGCTCTTCCTTATGCTTCTGTCCACCTATGGGGAAGGAGGCATTAAGTAATTGGTCTGTCTGTCTGTCTGTACGTCTTGTTTCCATACTGTGGGTGCGATATCTCTTGAACCCATGGACGGATTTCCACCAGACTTTTGTCAGTGATACACCATGAAGGGATGATGAACTAAGTAGGTAAACAAGGTCAAGTGATTAAAGGTCAAGGTCATGTGGGGTCGACTTACTTTATCCTTGGAGGCACGATATCTCCTGAACCCCTCAACGGATTTTAACCAAACTATTGTCAGTGATACAGTATGAAGGGGCAATGAACTGAATAGGTCAGCAAGGTCAAAGGGTCAAAAGTCAAGATCATATGCATGAGGGCGCGGTATCTCCCGAACTCCTCGATGAATTTTGACCAAACTTTTGGCAGTGATAGTATGAACAGATGATGAACTGCTTAGGTCAGCAAGGTCAAGTAGTCAAAGGTCTAGGTCATATGGGTGTGGGCATTATACTACCTGAACTTCTTGACGGATTTCAACCACACTTTTGAAGGTGATACAGTATGCAGATGACTCGTGCTACACTGGCATCTGGTAGCGCTCATGACTGGAATGTCACTCAGCCATATTGCAGAACTTCCGCCTATCGAAATTCTTTCATTCCCCGAACTGCATCTCTCAGGAACTCGCTTCCCCGGAGTTGTTTCCCTCCAAACTTCAACCCACAGCTGTTCAAGTCTAACTGTTACCGATATTTTATGAACAGAGGTCACCAGTAATCTGGTGTATGGATTATTATTTCATTCATTTGTTTTTCCTTTCTCTGCTCTGTTATTAAAAAAAAAAAAAAAATGAAGGGACCATGAACTGATTAGGTCAGGATGGTCAAAGTAATGTATGTGTAGGCGCGATATCACCTAAATCTTTCGACGGATTTCAACCAAATTGTTGTCATGGATACAGTGTGAAGGGATGAGCTGATTAAATCAGCAATTTCAAAGGGCCAAAGGTCAAGGTCATTTGGGGTCGAGTTTATCTTTAGTCTCATTTCAATCCACAGTGAGTCCTGTCATGGGAAGTTGCATGGCGAGTCCATACATGAGGCTTGGCGGAGGCATACCAAGAGATGCTTTGCACTGACAACTCGGGTCCCGAGTTCTTGGCGTTTCATTCTTATTTTGTTTTCATTTTCCATCCCTGTCTACAATATTGCCACGTATATGTTATTACAGTTAAACTTACTTCTCTTTTTCAAGCCTTACTTGCATTTTACACATTTTCTTTTATATTACATTCCCCTGATATACATTTTCCCACAGTAATGTTGTGTGTTTTCTTATTTCGCACTTGTCAGAATTTCTCATGTTCTTCTTTCGTTTCCCACATTACTCCCCCACTCGCAAATTGTCTCACGTTTTGCAGAACTCTCATATCCTCTTTTATCTCGCATTTTCCCGCCACTCATAAATCTTTCACACATTTTTTAGTTAGCATTTGTCAGATCATTGGTTCTTCTCTCTTCTCTTCTTTCCCACATTTCCTGTTCACTCACAAATCTGCCCATATTTTGTAAAACTCATGGTATCCTATTTTCTTACATTTTCCCGTCACTTACATCTCTCTCACATTTTCTCTCCCTCTCTCATTTTATTCACATCCTCTCTGTCACGAATCAATTCGCGACATTTCCCTTTTGTGAGAAGCCACGAACTATTAGTGGAAAACTCACTGTGTATCGCTCAGCTAACCGTTTCTCCCTCCCTTTCGGAGTATACTTTTCAAAACATTCGTCACTTTCAAAAGTGACTGATTTAATGCACGTCACTAAGTGCGCTACTGAGCGATACAATTGTTTCTTTATCGTTCGCCTCTGCTTCCCTCAACCATTAGCCACGCCTTGTGTCCTGCCCATACAATGTATTTGAATTCAGTCCAGTTGTTGCTGCGACGGAGAGAGGTCCTGTGCCCGCAGTGTGAAGTCAGCTAGTACCCAAACTCCACAGTTCTTCAGTACTTCCATCCTAGTTCAGCTTGGGTGATACGCAGCATTCATTGACTAGTATTTCCTTTTTGTATTTTGTAGTCATAAGAGTTTAGTTAAGGTGTTTTTCCTAGGCGTAAGTATTTAGCTTTTGTGCGAGTGAGTGAGTGCGTCTCATTTAATTTGATTTGAATTGTAACGTTAAATTTATTTTTTGTGATTAATAAATTTAACAGTTCCTTTCTTGAGCTTAATGTAAGTAAACTCTTGTTTCATTTCTCCATAATTAAGCATATTTTCCATATAGCTCCTAGCTTGCATAAACTTTTGCTTTCATAACTGGTACTTAGACCAGTCTTGTTGTATTAACTTAAAATCCGTTGTGTCAGGAGTTAATGCATCAGCAAGAACCTGATGTTATTATTATTAGTATTAGTTATTTATTGTCAGGGGTGATGTAACTTTCTCCAGAGGCTAACAGTACAGTAATTCAGCAATTGTGAGTAATTAGTCTCTGCTGTGTACTGTTGAGAAAGTTTATAAATTCTCGTTCTTGAGAATCTTAGCAAGTCAACGTAAAGTAATCGTTGCTTGATGTAGCAAGACAATCATTGTCTCTGCTCTTCAATATTATTGAATATTAATATCAATTTAAATAATAAGCAACCATTTATTTAAAAAAACACAGTGATATTATAAAAACCCCGTGACAATTGGCGACCTCATTCCAGGATATTAACTCCTAGCTCTAAAGCTATTCACGAGATAGTGCTCACTCATTCATATTTAGGTATTTATCATTAAAGTTTATAGGCACAAGCTTACTGGTGTTTACCCTTAATTTAGCAAGTGAGTTTTTGCTTTATTAATCAATAGAGTACTTAACTCTAGTTTATTCTTGGTAACGCCAGACGATTTTATTCGCTCCTGGGAAGTCGGCGTACCCATTGTGTTTATTATTGAGTCTTCCCAGTCATTTGCATTTTTGATTATTCTTTGCCAGTTAACTAGATAAGACTGGTCACCACTAGCTTGTGTCTGTATTCTTTATTTGTATTATTAGCATTCGTTTGCTTAATAAATTAGCGCCATGGCAGCCAGTGCTTATGTACAGGAAGCCAAAGATATGGGTCTCACTGACCCAGAGAAAATACAGAGTTACGTTCTCTCACGGTTCAATTACGAGCAAGAACGTGAGAAAGACGCTCGTGAACGTGAGCGAGAACAGCGCGAATATGAGCGAGAACAGCGTGAACACGAACAAAAACAACGCCAGCTCGAGTTAGAAAAAGAGCGACAACAGCGCGAACATGAGCAAAAACAGCGCGAACTCGAACTAGTACAAGAGCGAGAACAGCGCGAATACGAGCGTGAACAACGAGACAAAGAACGAGAACATGAACTTGAAGTGATGAAGCTCAAGCGAGATTCCTTGGCTTCAGACACGTCTGGTGCAGTTGGTCCAAGCTCCACGAGCGTTCTCCCTGCACATGTCCTGGCGACCCCACGCATCAAGCTTCCTTCATACAAGGAAAGCGAGCGAATCGAGCCGTACATAGCTCGTTTTGAGGACATGGCAGACTTATATCAACTGGATGAGGCAGCTAAGCGAATCCAATTTCTTAGTTTATTTGAGGGCCCTGCCCTTGATATTCTCCACAGAATTCGTGGAGACAATCTCACATATGAGATGATGAAAGCTGCACTCATTAAGGCGTATGGTCTCACAGTAGACGACGCCAAAGTTCAGTTCATGCGAGCTCGTCTCCAAGACAAGGAGACAGCTGTTCAGTTCCTTGATCGTCTCACAGCTTACTTAAATGAGTGGATGGAGAAAGATGAAACTCCTTCCACGCATGAGGGGATAATTGACCTTATGCTGCGTTCACAGCTAGAGAGGTCGTGGCCTGCTGAGCTCATAGCACAGCTTAAGATCTGCCAGGTGAAAGATGCCAGCCAAATGGCAGAAAAGGCTGACGCATTCTTTACTGCATACGGGTATCAAGCTCGTAAGCAAAACACCTGGAGCAGAAAAGATACTGCCAAGTCTGGGAAGCCGTCTCAGACTGAATCCCAGCACCAAGGCCATTCTCAGAGTAATGGCCAAGGTCCAAAACCACAGAAGGACCAGGGGCAAAATACACAGCAGCCTGCTTGGAAGAGGTACAACAAGTACCCTAATCAACAGCAGTATCAGACACGCAACCGACCGTCGGGACAAACTTTTTCACCACCAGCTCAAAAGAGGCAGGAAGCGAATGCAGCCTTCATTCCTCAGCAGCAGCTTGGTGGTCACGTCCCTACCAGTGTGGGTACTTCCCCACAGTTCACTAGTCCCACAGTGACAGTGAACCCCCCTCCACAGATGGCCAATGTTCCATCTTCCCAATATAACCCTCAAGGCACAATGTTTGCCGCATCAATTCAGCAGCCTCTTGAGTGGCTAGCTGCTTCCTCCACAGGCCCCACCACAGGTGACAGTACCTTCCTTGTACAGCCAGGGTTTGTGGGAGGCATTCCTGTGAAGGTCCTGAGAGACAATGGTTCCTCAGGTTGCTCTGTCAAGCAGAGTCTAGTTCGGCCTGAGCAGTATACAGGTCGACAGATCCATGCAAAGCTTATTGATGGATCAGTGAGATTGTTCCCTGAGGCATGTATCCAGGTGGCATCTCCATTTTATACTGGTACGACACTTGCAGTTGTCATGCCAGAGCCTCTATTTGACTTTATAGTAGGCAATATTCAAGGAGTCAAGGATAGTTGCTCCGATGATGACGCTACTCAGACTTCGGCTGCTGCGGTAACACGAGCCATGACTGAGGCTCCAGATTGTGTCACCCCAGTGATCATTGAATCGCCGCAAGATCTGATGTGTAGTCAACTTGTTGTGCAAGGAGCCCATTTTGCAGTTGCCTGATTCCAGCAAACCTTTCATACTGCGCACTGATGCTTCACAAGATGGAGTAGGTGCTGTATTGATGCAGGAATCGGAAGGTGGAATCTTCCCAGTGGCATACCACAGCCGTAGGCTAAAACCCGCCGAGAGGAATTACAGTACTGTTGAGAAGGAACTCTTGGCTGTGGTTGATGGTGTTAAAAAATATTATTATTATTTATTTGGGGCATCATTTGTTCTGGAAACTGACCATATGCCACTCACTAGTCTTAGCACGACCAAGACGGCTAATGCAAGATTGACACGCTGGACACTGTATTTACAGCAGTTTAACCTTGTTGTGAGATACATCAAGGGAAGTGATAATGTAGGTGCAGACCTGATGTCTCGCCTACTAACTGCTGACTAACATGGGCAGTTGTTGTATGCTGGGTTCCGTGATAGGCATCCTCAGAGATTTGAGTAATCCAAGGACTAGCCTGGTTCCCAGTCAAAAGTGTAGACCTGACGTCTCACTTGTTGGCCCCACAGGACACAGTATGTCCAGGGCCTGTACATACACGAGTATTGTAGGTTAAGGGGGAAGTTCGAGAGAGAACTCCGCAGAGGCGACTTGAGGCTATGGAAGACCCAAGTTTGCACAAGGATTCTCAGCTTCCCGGTACTAATATAAGTATAGTATTGTAGGTTAAGGGGGAAGTTCGAGAGAGAACTCCGCAGAGGCGACTTGAGGCTATGGAAGACCCAAGTTTGCACAAGGATTCTCAGCTTCCCGGTACTAATATAAGTATAGTATTGTAGGTTAAGGGGGAAGTTCGAGAGAGAACTCCGCAGAGGCGACTTGAGGCTATGGAAGACCCAAGTTTGCACAAGGATTCTCAGCTTCCCAATACTAATATAAGTATTGTAGGTTAAGGGGGAAGTTCGAGAGAGAACTCCGCAGAGGCGACTTGAGGCTATGGAAGACCCAAGTTTGCACAAGGATTCTCAGCTTCCCGGTACTAATATAAGTATAGTATTGTAGGTTAAGGGGGAAGTTCGAGAGAGAACTCCGCAGAGGCGACTTGAGGCTATGGAAGACCCAAGTTTGCACAAGGATTCTCAGCTTTCCGGTACTAATATAAGTATTGTATTGTAGGTTAAGGGGGAAGTGAGAACTCTGCAGAGGCGACTTGAGGCCATGGAAGACCCAAGTTTGCACAAGGATTCTCAGCTCTCCGATATTAATATAAGAACTGTAGGTTAAGGCACAGGTTGAGGACCCGTGTGCGGTTCGAGGCTATGGAAGACCCGAGTTTGCACAAGGATTCTCAACTTGCCGACCATAATCGTGTGCTATAATTAATGGCGACCTCGAATGTACGTCGTAGCACTGACTGCTAGGCAGAGAGAGTAATTGTAACATGATAAAATTTTGTCTCATTGACGCTTTTGATGCTCCACCTCAATTGGTTTTGCAGGTTCAGCAATGGGTGTAGCAGTTTTGCTGTGCAGACCAGCTGATCGTCTGCCGCACGCTGCCGCCTCTTCTCCTCTGCCTTCATCGTCGCCATATTATTATTTACTGTGTCATTTTACACGTAGGTACAGTTACACTACAACTGTCACACCTACACCGTGTATTACATACACCACGCTACACAACAATTAGTTGTCAGTGTAAATGTAGCGAATTTTCGCTCAGTTTGACCTGAGTACAGGATTTTCACCGTCGTCATGGAGTTTTTCCCTCAAGCTTGCTTCTATTAACGTAAATACGAGGTTTTTTCGCTCACTGGCGACTGCGACTTTCTCCTGTAGCAGGATAGCACACACACCACAGTGTGAATCTTGTGCGAATGACTTAGGATGTGTACATATATATATATATATATATATATATATATATATATATATATATCCACAAATTTTTTCCCATAAGGAAAAAATTTAACTTTGTAAGGGCGTAATGTCACGAATCAATTCACGACATTTCCCTTTTGTGAGAAGCCACGAACTATTAGTGGAAAACTCACTGTGTATCGCTCAGCTAACCGTTTCTCCCTCCCTTTCGGAGCATACTTTTCAAAACATTCGTCACTTTCAAAAGTGACCGATTTAATGCACGTCACTAAGTGCGCTACTGAGCGATACAATTGTTTCTTTATCGTTCGCCTCTGCTTCCCTCAACCGTTAGCCACGCCTTGCGTCCTGCCCATACAATGTATTTGAATTCATTCCAGTTGTTGCTGCGATGGAGAGAGGTCCTGTGCCCGCAGTGTGAGGTCAGCTAGTACCCAAACTCCACAGTTCTTCAGTACTTCCATCCTAGTTCAGCTTGGGTGATACGCAGCATTCATTGACTAGTATTTCCTTTTTGTATTTTGTAGTCATAAGAGATTAGTTAAGGTGTTTTTCCTAGGCGTAAGTATTTAGCTTTTGTGCGAGTGAGTGAGTGCGTCTCATTTAATTTGATTTGAATTGTAACGTTAAATTTATTTTTTGTGATTAATAAATTTAACAGTTCCTTTCTTGAGCTTAATGTAAGTAAACTCTTGTTTCATTTCTCCATAATTAAGCTTATTTTCCATATAGCTCCTAGCTTGCATAAACTTTTGCTTTCATAACTGGTACTTAGACCAGTCTTGTTGTATTAACTTAAAATCCGTTGTGTCAGGAGTTAATGCATCAGCAAGAACCTGATGTTATTATTATTAGTATTAGTTATTTATTGTCAGGGGTGATGTAACTTTCTCCAGAGGCTAACAGTACAGTAATTCAGCAATTGTGAGTAATTAGTCTCTGCTGTGTACTGTTGAGAAAGTTTATAAATTCTCGTTCTTGAGAATCTTAGCAAGTCAACGTAAAGTAATCGTTGCTTGATGTAGCAAGACAATCATTGTCTCTGCTCTTCAATATTATTGAATATTAATATCAATTTAAATAATAAGCAACCATTTATTTAAAAAAACACAGTGATATTATAAAAACCCCGTGACACTCTCCCTTCCACATTTTCTCCCTCTCACATTTTCTCCCTTTCACAATGGCTTTGGCTCACACACGGTCTTCCCTCAGGTGACAGGAGGAGGATGTTTCGTACCCCCGGAATTTCCATAATGCGGCAGCTTCGCGTAGGAACAAAATGACAAATATATAACCATTATTTACGCCTCTTGGATTTTACTTTCCAACGTCCTTCAGCAATAACGTTTTCCCCTACAAATGTTATATTTTCTGTTACATGCATGAAAACTGATATTAAAGTAATTTGCAAAGTTTATGGGAGAATTTCAGGCAACATGGCTTTCCAACTTAGGAATTTCCCACTTGAAACCTTGTTACTTTAGAATAAAAATACTCACTATACCTTTTGGCTCCAATCTGACAGTGAGCTTTGGAAATTGGAAGAAGAGGGTGAGAGTGACCACGAGAGTGTATGAGAGTGGAGTGGTTAGAGAAAGATCGGGGTGGGGGATTAACGTGACAATTAAAACCAGTTAAGTATTTTTCTTTGCCTTATCAGAGACGAGGAACAGGCACCTGAGAAGACACACAGTCCATGGCCAGGTAAGTGGATGGATAGTTCTGTTTACTTTTTGCCTTTTTCAGTTAGTGTTTTGCTGGTTTCATTTTTTGAACTAAAATAACGGAGGAGGGGGTCTCTAGTCTCCTCACCCCGCCCCTTATAGTCGCTTTATACGACACGCAAGGAATACGGTGGCAGAATTCTTCTTAACACAACCTGGCCACAGAGTGGTAGTACCATCCCATAGTGAGGCCAGATTGTGTCCCCCCTTGTCACAGGGGGGTGTCTGAGGAGTATGTATGGAGTGACGCATATGGATGGAGTGAGAAATGATGAAGTGTGAAGAACTGTAGTTGTGCAGGAGATAGCTGATGGAATTGAGCAGAGGCTGTTGCGATGGTTTGGGCATATGGAGAGAATGGATAATGAGCGACTGGGAAAAAAATAAGTGGATCGGATGAGAGGTGTAAGACTGAGAGGAAGACCGCGAATAGGATGGATAGACAGTGTGAAGAGAGCTTTGGATGCGAGAGGGATGTCTATTGAGCAAGGTAGTGTGGATGCACGTGATAGAAATGACTGGAGAGGAATTGTGAATTTGATAAATGATGATGCACCCCTGAGGGGATGTTCTCCCGCATTCAGTCTGATCAGCTGATCAAGTCAAGTGCGGGTATGGGGATGGGTCCATTATGATGTGGCAGCGGTAAACCAGCTCTTCTGTCGGGTCTTGCTACGGATGTTGCCGATTGCACTGTGCAGTTGACCCTAGTGCCCTAGTGCAGTGTAGTACGATGAGGATCTGTCCCTTCTCTCCTTAGGGCTAAGCTGCGAATGAATGTGTGTGTGTGGGTAAGTAAATTGGGAGTGTGTCGTCCTGTCTCGGCTACCCTTTGGGGGACGCAGCCTGGGTATATAGATGGTTTCGCTGGTGAGTGTGGTGTTCGGTTTTTGCTGAGTATTGCTATTTATTCATTTTTTAAATTATTATTGTTATTATCATTACTGTTACTACTACTATTACTACTACTACTCCTACTCCTACTACTACTACTACTACTACTACAGCTATTATTATTATTATTATTATTATTATTATTATTATTATTGTTATTATTATTATTATTATTATTATTATTATTATTATTATTATTTGCTACTGTTGCTGATTCTGGTTGCGTTTGAATGTCACCACAGCTGCTAAATCACATTGCTCTGAGATCATTCTGAACAGCATACTACATTCACAGCTAATCTGGTCAGTAGGTCCAAAGGAAAACTTACATGTAATTTTTCAACCTTCACATACTATCCCCACCTCCACTACTTAAACTACACCCACACCCGCACCACACCCTCTTTACCACTAACAGCCACTCCCACACTCACACCCACACCCACATCACACCCAGTCACACACCTACTGTACACTCACACCCACACCCACGCCTTCAGCCACCCCCACACCCATTCCTCCCGTCACACAACCTACCCCTGGGAGTGGGTGGGGTCAGACTATGCACCGTGTCCGCCTACGTTTGAGTGATGATTCTGTGTTGCTAGTGTGAGCAGCCTGAGGTACAGGACAAGTTTTACAAGTTATTATCCAAAGTATCAGGATTTATTAAGGAACTTGGTGTGAGATTCTGCAAGATAGGACAGCGAGGTGGAGGTGAGGCATAGAGGAATGTAAGTGTTGATAATGATATGATGATGATGATGATGATGATGATGATGATGATGATGATGATGATGATGATGATGGGGCGGAAGAATGAAAAAGTAGTAAGACGGAGAGGTTAGGAACTGGAGAAGTCAATAATAAGGGATAAAATGAAAGGTTGTAAGATGGTAGGAAAGAGAGGAGATGAAAGGAAGGGACTGGGTGTTGACACACACACACACACACACACACACACACACACACACACACACACACACACACACCAATATTATCCTGCTCATAAAGTTCAACAAATGGGTTTACAGTGATTAAACAATAATGGTTTGAGCTGTTTTTTCATCGTATGTTTTCTGGAGTTTGAGCTAAAAATGAGGAGACTCGCCATGTGCTGAGAGAGAGAGAGAGAGAGAGAGAGAGAGAGAGAGAGAGAGAGATGTGAAAATCCACTTATCTTCGCTAGGAGTTTTTGCTAAATATCGTATGCAGCCTGCGGTGCTAAAACCTATTCGATCTCTCCTGAGAAGAGAAAAAAAATTAAACTTTTGAACTGGCAGCTGATTGCTTGTCCTAGTGCATTCTTTAGTAATGATGTATTTCAAATGATTTTTTTTATAAGGATTACGATAACTATTTCTGACGATAAGATTACTCAAATGAAAAATATATATCAATATTTGCATAAATTATTTTTAGAATTAGGCCTCACAAAGTCTATCAGATGGCAAAGATACACATGAGATTCTCATTGTCTTGCCAAATCAACATGATGTCCCAATAATGACGTATAATTTACTTTAATATGCCTTAACATGGGGATATTTTAAACAAAGTAAGTTTTGTCCGAAAATGTTGATTTGGGAAGATAATGAAAATTTCACATGTATCTAGGCCATCTGACAGACTTTGTGAGGCCTCGTTTTTTAATTAATCAATGCAAATAACGATACCTAAATAATATTTGAACAACCTTATCGCCAGAAAAGGTTGTTATAACCCTTACAGTAAAAATCATTTAAAGTACATCGTTGTCAGTTTTCAGATGCTTAAAGCTCATCTTTTTTCAGACGAGGTGGAATAGGCAATAGTTAGTAAGAACAGCAAGAGAGATAAGAGGCTTATTATGAAGATTTTAACTGTAACAGTTCCATTTCAAGGTAAGTTACTAAATGCTGAAAGATTTAATTATCAGTCCAAACTCCTTCACTTATATCACTAACATGCCTAAAATACAACTGAGACCTTTTTAATTCAACCGATAAGGCAGAAATGAGTTTTGTATAGGTCATCTTGCACCACAGCTGATGACATCCATCCATCCATCCCAACTCCTCCTCATACGTTGGTAGGACAAAAGGGATAGCCTCGGTAGGATCAGGATATCACAGTGAACACAGAATTATTACCCGTCCTCTCCCCGGAAATGCTTGGGGACGGGTTTTCACTTGGATTGTCAGTTTGTCTGTCCGTCTGTCTGTTAACAACTTACAAGAAAACTACAAGTGTGATTTTTAGTAAAATTACAGGAATGAAAGGCTATGACCCTCTGATCACATGATTAAATTTGGGGCCAAATTGGGCCAAGGCCGAGGCTGTAGGTCCCCCAAAAGGAAAAAATATATATATATATATATATTGTATATATAATATTTTTTTTCGCCATAACTCTTTCAAATTCGTCATATCGACAAGAAAACAAAACTTAAAGATGCATCTTCCAAATCTGCATCCTATAACATACCTCATTACATCAGGGGGGGTCACCCCCACAGCGGTAGGGGGGTCAGCGTCAGGTGGGTCGGGCCTAAAATTTCAAATGGGCATAAAAACATTAATTTTCCCCCGATTTACTCCAAATCTAATATATGACATCTGTGAGTAAATATCCTGTTGTGTTTATACGTCAGCACTAAAATGACTGCCGGGAACGGGTTTCCTGTGCCTAGACACGGTTTCTTGTTTTTGTACTGAATTAGCACAACCATTATAGTATCGGGAAGTTGAACAGTGCTTTCTCTCTCTCTCTCTCTCTCTCTTTCTCTCCCCACCACAATGGCAAAGTGATGGGCCTCAAATTTTTGCTGGCTTCCCAATCCTCACTCACACAAAACATACTCCGTACTTTCCTGTCCTTTGTCGGTAGTTTTCATCAGTTTTTATACATTTTCGAGTCTGGAGTAATATGACAAGTTTTCTGCCCATTCAGGAGTTTTATATTTGGACTCTGCCCACAAAAGCCTGCTGACAGGGCAAAAGACGGGCCGACGACGTGATGGCTGCAACAAGTAAAATGGCATAGCAGTTTACCGCAGTACTTCCTCACCGTCACATCATACAAGGATTTAATACAACATACGTAGAATAGTGAACGAGGTTGCAGTGATTAATCTTGTGATGATAATGTGTGTGTGTATGTGTGTGTGTGTGTGTGTGGAGAGAGAGAGAGAGAGAGAGAGAGAGAGAGAGAGAGAGAGAGAGAGAGAGAGAGAGAGAGAGAGAGAGAGAGAGAGAGAGAGAGAGAGTTTCTTTTATAGGAGCCTAGCCCCAGTCGCCTAGCCCCAAGCATCTTCTGTGCCAGTAGTAATTTAGGACTAGATACTATTATTGTATAATTAAAATATTAGTGTCTGTTTCGTGAACATACTTTTGTAAAGTCTGTTGTATATGATTTGTAAATATTCTATACATGAAAACATTATTTTTTTTTGGCTA
>NC_136970.1:13934821-13942321 GCF_032717465.1 Coenobita brevimanus | reverse complement strand
ACCGACGCGAAAATAATGACAAGTTGGTGATAAACGCCACCATTACAGTACATGTGGGAGGAGGCGAGGAGGAGGTGGGTGGGGAAGGTGTGTGTGGAAGAAAAGGTGAAGGGAAGGAAGACAGAGGACAGAAACTAGAAGGAAGATGAAGAAGATTGAGGAAGAAAGGAAACAGGGAGAAAGCAAGGGCCTCTGTTCAAACACCTCTTCCTAACCGGTTTATTTTGCATATCACACCTTGTCGTCCTCTTCTTTTAAATCATTCTAATATCACTACACTCCATAAATAACGTACAAGATTGTAACGGTCATTCGTGTCCAAAAATGAATCTGTAAGGAAGAGATGTTAGGGGGCGTCATTTATGGCAGAGAATCCCAGCTAAGATCACATAAATGGAAAGGCAGAAGAAAGAAGAGGTGGAAGAGAGGAGGCAAGGATTGTAGGAAGAAAGAGGGATAAAAGTGTTAGTTGAACTGAATGAAGGAAGGAAAGGAGAAAAACAGAGAAGGAAGCAAGAAAGGAGTGAAGGGAAAACGGAAGGACGGTAAAATGTCTTGGTAAGAAAGAAGATATAAAAAAAATTGGTAATGAAGTGAGGGAGGAAGGATGGCCAGAAAAGTGAATATAAATGAGGCAGTGGCAGTGAATCTACATAATGATGGCAGCACAAGACCTAAATACATATTGATCACTCCTTACCACACACACACACACACACACACACACACACACACACACACACACACACACACATTAATCTTGGCCATTTGGATCCTTGCTACATTTAACTAACCCTCACTCACGCTTCTTTGGTGTGTCTTTTCACCAGTGTTTTTTTCCCTTTTTTAATCAATTATTTTCTCTTCATTTCATCTGTATTTGTCTTCCTATTCATTGTCATTGATCCTTCTCTGTTTATATCTTTCACGTCTTCTGGCTGTTTCGGTATTAATGTCCATTTCAAGAAACTTCATTGTACATCAGTTCAAGTCCAACGGTAACTGATCTTTTTATGTATGGAGGACACCTGTAATCTGACGTAAAGATTATTCGGTCCTTGCTATTTTCATCTGTTAAAAAATAAACAATAAAATAAATCTCTTATTTTCATATTTTGTGCCAACAGTTAAGCAGATCGACATTCCATGTATATATAAAGAACAGTTATACATGATGCCATTATCCACAACATTAATGGGTAGGTGACAAGTTTAAGACCCTGGTGTCATTAAATAATCAACACACCTCCCGAGGCCTTAGTGTGTGAAAGGTGAGGCCGTCGCTACACCTGCCTTTAACCACTAGACAACCAGGAGTTTATACTGTAGGTCATACAATTTTAAAAAATCAAAATAGGTCAGCTAAAAGGCAATGGGATTGGCTTTTATTGTTGTTATGACCGTGATATCCCCATATTACATACTTGCCAAAATTATACTACCGGTATTTAATCGTTGAATTAAAAAAAAATAATAGTTTTATTCTTGATTCACACACACACACACACACACACACACACACACACACACACACACACACACACACACACACAGGGATGGAAATGTACCTCAGTTCACATTCAGGGCTCAGTAAACTAATTCCATGGTACATGTACGGCGAGGGTAGGGGTGAGGGTTGGTTGTAGTGGCAGGGGTGAGGGTGAGTGAGAGTGAGAATGGCAGAGGTGAGAGTAAAAGAAGGTATGAGAGTATTACATGATGATTTAGATAATATGGTGGGAAATATAAACAGGTGAATTAAGAAAGTAATGAATGTCCGATTAAATGTAGACCCATATTACCACACTAAATTGCTCTCTCTCACTCTCTCTCTCCCTCTCTGTTTGTCTGTCTGTCTGTCTGTCTGTCTGTCTGTCTCTCTCTCTCTCTCTCTCTCTCTCACACACACACACACACACACACACACACACACACACACACACACACACACACACACACACACACACACACACACACACACACACACACACACACACACACACACACACACACACACACACACACACAGCCAATCACAAAGCAACATCATCTGGCCTCATCTGGCACAAAGGCAGAGTACAGTTTGGTTACTTAAGGTAAACTGCTGCTGGATACACCGTTGTTGTTGTCCCAGTAGGATTTTCATTGCTATTTTTTTTTTTCTCCTGGACAGTCATTTGTGGGTTGTGGAGGGGTGGGCGAGGGGCAGGTGTTGGTGGGGTGGGGTATGTTGAGGTGGGTTTGGGTGGGGGGTGTTTAGTCTGGAAAAACTTATATCAGAAATAACAGAAGGGAACTGCAAGCCCTCATTTTGAAGAATAAGTGAGACTAAAAGTATATGGACGAGAGAAGAGAGAGAGAGAGAGAGAGAGAGAGAGAGAGAGAGAGAGAAGACAAATAGTAGATTTATTTGCTGTGCTTTAAATTGTAACTCACCTTCACAGCAATACATGATAAACACCAAAAGGAATACTAAGTGAAGTCATGCATACAGGTGGTGTGTCAGGGTATATTTATAAATCAATACTACCACAGTAACACAACCACACCTAAATTATACCATCCATCCTCCACCACACCCTCTGTCACTTTCCCAATGATCTTGATTGGTAAAAACCGGCAGGAAAAAGAAAAAAAAACATCGTAGCACACAAGAGAAAATACCGACGCAAAAATTTTTTTACGCTGAAGGACGAGTGTAAAACCTATCACTCGGGGAATGACTAAATGATAGGAAGAGTAGGTAATGAGAAATCGGCCTAGGTAATGAAACAAGGAAGCCCACTAACAATTATATAAAGCGAGAGTACCGTGGGTGAATTAGGACATAATGGTTTATGCGTCAAGGATGTGATCATTAATGAGTTGTTATTGTATGAGAATTTACGAGGAATAGAAAGTATGAGACTTGAAGTACCAAACCATCTGTTTACTAAACTATGTTAGGCCTGTCTCGTTCAAGAATAATGTGATGGTATTGGCAGTGGTGTTTTTATGACATGTTGGTGTGATGGTATTGGCAGTGGTGTTTTTATGACACGATGGTATGATGGTATTAGCAGTTTTTTTTTTTTTTTGACAGGTTGATGGATCTTGTGGACAATCAATGAATAGTATTTAAACGATAATCAGATCCTCAATTTGTTCCTGCCACGGCCGGGATAAATATTTTCTTTCTTCACAAATATGTTTTCGTGTTCTTAATCAAAATTAAGTCCTTACCCGTTTTTATATGAAAATTTTATTCCTAATAATCCCCTTCAATCTCTCCCTTAATATATTATCTTTTATGATTTTCCTCTTCAATCTCTCACCTAATACGTCATCGCCCCTCTCCATACGACCTTCAGTTTATCATCCCTTCGTGAAATAGCCTCCGAATTTATGACACCGCGGCCATTGAAAAGCACTGCTGTTGGTGAGTATAGCGGTGCAAAAAAGAGTGACTGGTGAAATACTGACTGGCATAAAAGACTGACTGGTATAACAGTGACTGGCATAAAAGAGTGACTGGCTTTACAGAGTGAGAGAGAGGATGGGAAGGATACGTGTATGGTATTCCGGTCATTAATGACTAACTGTAAGGCTGATGGTGTCACAACCTGGCGGTGTTATTAATGTTATAAAAAACACAGGGTCCTTATCGCTGTCACAATGATGGAAGTAATTTTTTTTTTTATAAACTCAAAGTTTTTCCTTCTTGTTGTGAGCCCTCCCAGCCAAGATTTTTTCCAATGCTTGCTCGCCGGTATCTTCATTGTGTCTGTGTTACTTTCCATGTCTAGTTTATTCTGTGTCCTTGCTGTTTATGCTGCTGTGGTGTTGATTGACATTTGTTAAACTGGATTTGCCTCTGCCACACAAAAGCCAGCAGGTTTGGTTTAATCAGTAGTCTCGCTGTGGATGAACTATAACAGCAAGAATGTATTTGTCCGTCTGGTTGAACGTTAGTTTGTCTGTCAATAAAAGGAGTATAAAAGCACTGCTGAACCTGAATAATGCAAGGCACAATCGAAGCAATAGGTCGGCGAGATATATATTAGTCCGTCTTTATAATATCTTACTGTGCATTTTGAGAGAGAGAGAGAGAGAGAGAGAGAGAGAGAGAGAGAGAGAGAGAGAGAGAGAGAGAGAGAGAATACCTACTATCAGATCCCTTTCGGACCGTGATTGAAGCAGATAGTGTGGTGTGGTGTGGTGTGGTGGGGTGTGAATGTTAATTACACAGTGCAGGGTACGTGTGTGTACAGGCAAGGGCAGAGGGATTAGGCAGGGGGCCATGTAGGAGGGGAGGACTGGGGAGGAAGGAGGGGTAGGAGTTGGAGGGAGGAATCGGGAGAGTACGAGGGGTAAAGGGAAGGGAAGGAAAGGGAGGGAAATTGCAAGAAGGAAGGGATAAAGAAATTAATGAGAGTACGGGCTACGGAAAAGGGAGGGAAGGAGAAAGCGGGGGGGAAATGGAGATGGAGGATGTGTTAGTGTGAGTAAGAAAGAGGAGGCAATAGATGGCAGAGAAAGAGGGAGGAAGCGAGTTGGGTAAGGCAAGGGGAGAAGGAAATAAGAGGAGGGGAATGGGGGAGGTAAATAAGGAGAACTAATTAACAGCTGAAGAAAGAGAACCTGGGGTCGAGTCAATGCGGGTGCTGGTCTGAGGTTCCGAGGGTATATTTGGGTTTGATGAGAGAGAGAGAGAGAGAGAGAGAGAGAGGATGACATCTCAAAAATTTTCCAATATCACTCGTTTTCATTGTCCCTTATCAGCCTTTTCCTATTTTCCTTTCCTGTCTCTCTTCTTTCTTCGCTTCCTTTCCTTTACGACCTCTTCATTCTTCCCTTCCTTTGTTTTTAATTCCCTCCTTTAGGCCTCGATGACCAGACCTGCTCTTTACTCCTTTGTTCTTTTTTTTTCTTTCTTTTTTACTCATCTCTCACCTACCCCGATCTTCCCTCTGCCCCTTCCTCCTTCCTCCCGTGTCTCATCTTCTTATCTCCTCCCACCCCTTTCATTACATGTCAATTCACCCGTCGCATCATTTCCATTCTCCCATTTATCACATTACGTTCACATAACCCCCCTTCGATCGTTCACCTTCCCTCTCTCTCTCTCTCTCTCCATCAGTTTTACGTATGGTAATTAAAATATTGACGTCCATATTTAATAACCCCAGTTTTTTTTATAGACATTTGTGTTGATTAACGTAGTGGTGTCATTCATGCAGCCAGTGCTTGCATCCCTAACTGGTGTCTACACTATTTTTACTTTAAACTGGCCGAAAACTGTAGTCTATCGATCTTGAATGCTGACCTGTAGCAATAAACTGACACCCAAATATGTCGCTAATCTTGAAAAAATGCTATGGAAATGATGTGGAGCCTGTTTACATAACAATATTTCCTGGACATAGCAGGAAGAAAATAAGAATTACCTATATGTCCTATGGCTGAAGGGATTAACACACACACACACACACACACACACACACACACACACACACACACACACACACACACACACACACTGTACAGTATACTCGTGTCGTTCCCCTCTTTGCCAGAATAGCCCAGTTCCCCCTACAGTGCCATACCAGATTTACGATGTGTTTTTCCTCCTCCTCACATTTCCCCTTTCACTCTCTCCATGTTTCCCCCTTCTTTGTATTTTAACCGCTCAATTTTTCTCATATATTGACATGAAGGTGTGTGTGTGTGTGTGTGTGTGTGTGTGTGTGTGTGTGTGTGTGTGTGTGTGTGTGTGTGTGTGTGTGTGTGTGTGTGTGTTTCCTAATTAGAAGTACTGTGGAGAAACATAATCCTTTGCTTCCAGTGTGTTGTCTTTCCTCTTGTTCTTTGAAATGTGTATGTTATGAAGTGTGTGTAAGCTGTGAACTTAGGTGCACTACCATGACACCTTACAGTTACCACACATCATATGTGTGCATTGTGTATATAACAACATGCAGTTGCCACACACCAGTGATTATTGGTGTGAGCATTGTGAACATGACACCATACAGTTGCCTTACTCTATATGTGTTCATTGTGTACGTCACACCATGCAGTTGCCACACACTATGCATGTGCACAGTGTACATGCAGTGTGCATTGTGTACATAACGCCATATAGTTGCCACAAAGCATGTGAGTGATTTGTGTACACAATATGGTGCTTCCTTTGACTAACTCAAAGCACTCCCCATCATTATGTGCGTGAGGCTGTGTTGCTTATAATGCAGCACAGTCCAACAGTTCACCTGTTTCACAATGTCCTCTCTATTTGCCTCATTTTCCTATCTCTCCCTCATGCCTTGCACTCTTTCCCGCTCTCTCCTTCCAGTTTTAATTCAGTCCTAACTTATTCCATACCTAACACACACCTTCCTCTCTCACACACTTTACGTCCCTCACTAATAGTATGTTGCCCTTTCCTTCCACTCCTCCCCTAATCTACCCTCATTCTTCTTCTACTCCTGTTCCTTTTCCCCTACACACATGTGGCAGCACTGGATCAGCATTTGGTGCAGCACATCATAGCCTGCTAATCTTAGCTTAAGTCAGTTCGAATACACTTTTTCGAACAAACTAACTCTAATGTTTGCCATAGTGATTAACTTAGTAAGCAAAAACGGTTTTCTTTCTTTTTATTTTATTTTTTTGTGAATTCGTGGATCATACTGGCTGGCCGGTTAGATTAGGTTTACGGGCCGGGTCAGGCCCGCGGGCCGTAGGCTTCCTGCCCCTGCCTTAAGGTGGAGTCACACTGGGCAAAAGTAGCTAACATGTTAGCCACTTTCGAGCCGCATTCATTTAAACTTACCTCTTGCTATAATCAAATATTTCATTCATAGAATATGTTCAAAAATGATATTTACAGTAGCTCATTTGAGTTCTTATCACAACAACAAACCTCCTAGCAAGCTGAATCCCACTGACTGCTGGTCATTCGACTCGCCAAAACGGCTAACATGTTAGCCGTTTTGTGCCAAGTGTGACGCTGGCGTTAGACTAAACAGACTCTGGCTCCACACCTGGTCAGCCTGCCACATGCCTGCACCTGCTTCTCCACCCAGGGAAACTTACGGCCACTAAGGTGCGATAACCGTACTCCTCTTCGTGCTTTTTTTTTTTTTTTTTACTTTTTTCGCATCTATTTTATATTCTTTGCATTATTCTCTGATATTTGCATGTTATTTAGTATATTTCACAGTATTAGTTTCGTCTATGTCCATCCTCTTCTACCATTGTTTACATTTTAACGTCTTATTTTGCCATCCTCTCTCTCTCTCTCTCTCTCTCTCTCTCTCTCTCTCTCTCTCTTTCTCATTCCTTTATCTTTTATCTCTCCCTCCCCTGATACCTCATACTTCTTCCCCAGTTCTTTTTCTTTTTCCTTATCTCTTTCTTTCCATCCCCCAAGCTTCATTTTTCTGCCTTTCCACTTTTCTCCATTTCCCTTTTGTTCATAAAATTCTACTTTCTTCCCCACCAACCCTTGTCTTTATT
>NC_136970.1:13854821-13932321 GCF_032717465.1 Coenobita brevimanus | reverse complement strand
TTAGAGCAAAATTCTTTGCTCACATATCCTTGAAACTATTGTAACGTGTGTGTGTGTGTGTGTGTGTGTGTGTGTGTGTGTGTGTGTGTGTGTGTGTGTGTGTGTGTGTGTGTGTGTGTGTGTGTGTGTGTGTGTGGTTGTGTGTGTGTGGTTGTGTGTGTGTTGATAGAGACTACAGGATGCGAGACAAGGAGGGCAATGTTGGCATAGAATGGACGTCTATAGTTATGTCCTTAGAGAGAGAGATGGGGGGGAGGGGACAGAAACGACAAAGGAATATAGAAGATAAGCAAAATAAAAGGAAAACGCCATAAGTGTAGTGGAAATAGAATGGAAGACGATGAAGGGAGAAGTGAGGAGGGACGGTAAAGAGATGAATAAAAGTAAGGAATAAAAACTAAGTAGCGTAAAGGAAAGAGTCGAAAGTGGTAATTTTAAAGGAAGTGAAAGGAAATTAGGGAGAGAACGGTAATGAGAATGTAACGGAATGTAAGAGAGGAGGAGCTGAGGATGAGGGAAGTGAAACATTGAATTCATTGAGATTTAACTGAATCATTATGAGGGTCACAAAGATATTAATGATGTGTATGAAGTAAATTAGGAGGGGAGAGTGGTAATTATTGTTCGGTATTTTGAAAACGCACGCGCACACACACACACACACACACACACACACACACACACACACACACACACACACACACACACATTCTGTGTGTGTGTGTGTGTGTGTGTGTGTGTGTGTGTGTGTGTGTGTGTGTGTGTGTGTGTGTGTGAACGTTGTGTCGTGTTGTCAAGCAGCATCGGTAGCAATTTCGTCTCCCTTGTGCGTTAATGACAGCAGTATATCACGACTGGTGGAGTGTGTAGGACACAACGTACAGGATTAGACGTAACTGACCTAAATAATGTAGTTTTACCATCAGTAACATTGAATGGAACTCTGATTTATCTCTGTCCATATCCATCTCTACTGATTAGACAATCCCATTAACTACAATAACACTTTTCATAACTTCCCACAAATTAATTTTATTCTTCCTACCACAAGACAGTGTTATTAAGTTGTGTATGGGGGGGAGGGGGTGATCTAACATAGTGTAGCTGCAGTATCTGTCACAGGGAAACAGTGAGGTATATTGAGACTGTCGGTGCGGTGCTTGTGCATTTGGTGTCTTAGGTAACTTCACAGACAAAAACATGGAATAAAAAATAGATTTATTATCTCCCTACTTGTCTCCCTTCCTCCTTTGACTCTCAGTTTGTAAGAACCCTGTTTGCTTTAAGCCCTTCGTAACAGTAGACTTCAGTGTGGCTGTCGTCCCAAGCTTTTATACGGGTCAGGAGAGACCTGTCTTGACTATAGTGTTTGTGACCTCAATTGTTTTCATGCAGTTACTAACTCAGTGCCTCCTTCATTTCCTCTACACCACACGGCCTAGATGACTTCGCCCAGGTGAAGTGCTGTGCAAACTGAACACAGAGAAACCTGGGAGGCTTGATGGTGTATGTGTGTAGGTGGATGGGTGGTAGTTGTGTGTGTGTGTGTGTGTGTGTGTGTGTGTGTGTGTGTGTGTGTGTGTGTGTGTGTGTGAGAGAGAGAGAGAGAGAGAGAGAGAGAGAGAGAGAGAGAGAGAGAGAGAGAGAGAGAGAGAGAGCGCATTTCCTTGCCTCGATATTGTCCATTCCTGTCATTAAGTGGCACTAATTTAGTCATACCCACGGTCCTCCTGCTGTCCTCTAAGACGAATACGTTTGCTCTTGCTCCTTCTCCCTCTCCTCCGTCCTATCTTACTCCTTCTCCTTATCCTCCTTCCTGTGCTTACTCCTTCCCCCTATCCTCCTTCCTACCTTTCTCCTCCCTCTCCTTCCTCCTACTTTACTCCTCCCTCTCCTTCGTATCTCACCCCTTCCGCTCGTCCTTCCTATCATTCTCTCTTCCTTTCAGTAACATTCTCTCTCGTTTCTCTTTCCATCTGCTTCTCTCATTCTGTCTCATCTTCTTCCCGCCTCTGCCCAGCTTCAGCTCTTTCTCCATCGCTCCGTCTCTTCCTCTGATTCCCTTTTCCCTTCCTCCTTTACCTCTTGCTTTCTTCATGTTTATTCCTCTTAACCCTCCTTCCTCCCTCTTCCGCTCTTTTCTGTCTCCCTGTTTCTCTTCTTTGCCCTCGCCCCTCCTTTGTTCGTATCTAATTCCAGTTTTACATCCTCTGGCAATCTCATTTTAGTTAACGGCGCATCTCTCTCTCTCTCTCTCTCTCTCTCTCTCTCTCTCTCTCTCTCTCATACACAGTACCACATTTCGGGAATACTTTTTCTCATCTTTCTTCACAACCTTATTCTTCCATATTTATAGGTAACTTTTTGTTTCTCTCACCTTTCCGCTTATTTTTCAAGGCAGGAAACTGCATCGTCGAAGACTAAACGAAAACAGAAAAATTTATATATGCTGCATACCTTTGTGGTAGGTGGGGGCGCTCACCATCCACTCACTCGATGTAGTGCTGCTTTGAGTGTCAGCACTTTCCCCTCTTCCATCCTTCCTTTTCTGTCTTTCCTTCATTCTTTCCTCTTCCTTCTGCCTATGGCTGACTTTGCACTCCCTCTTCTGTCTTTCTTTCCCTCATTCTTTGCTCTTCCTTCTGCCTACGGGTGACTTTACAGTGAGTGACAAGCCAAATGGTTTCCTGTACACCAGGAAACCATTTACTACGCTGGGTGGTAACCATATAACCAAATTATGGCGCCTAGTGGTTTAATGGGTAATTAAGACACTCCAATCAGATTGAGCCGGTGCAGGTTTATATCCAAGGGGTGGTTGGGGTTTATTGCTCATGTAATGCCACTCAGGGATGAGTGAGGCTGGTCACTCTCATCTTAAATCTCAGAACCAACTTGCCTAGCTTTGGGCTCCTACGCTCCTCATGGGGCAATACATGATTGGATGATGGATAGATGGATAATGTTATCTGTCTATCTACATTCTCTCTCTCTCTCTCTCTCTCTCTCTCTCTCTCTCTCTCTCTCTCTCTGTATGTGTGTATGTATGTATATATCTATCTATCTATCTATCTATCCATCTATCTATCTATCTATATATATATATATATATATATATATATATATATATATATATATATATATATATATATATATATATGTATGTATATATATCATCATCATCATCATCTGCCATTACAAGTCCACTGCTGAACAAAGGCCTCCCCCCACCTTATCCACGAATTCCTTGACTGAGCCAATCTTTGCCACATTTTCCCTGCAAATTTGTCTATCTCATCCCTCCACTTCCTGTCTGGACTTTTTCTGCTACGCTTACATTCTCTTGGTGTCCAGTCAGTCAACCTCTTGCTCCATCGATTATCCCTTATTCTTGCTACATGGCCTGCCCACTTCCATTTCTGTTCTTTTATACCTTCTATAATATCTTTGACTTTAGTCTGCTCTCTCACCCAAGTTGATCTTTTCCTGTCTCTTAAAGATATTACAAACATTGACCTTTCCATTGCTCTCTGAGAACGAATTAATTTATTTTCCATCGTTTTTGTCAGTTTCCAAGTCTCACAACCATACGTCATAGCTGGAATTATACATTCGTTATGTACTTTTCGTTTCATACAAACTGGCAAGCTACTTTCGTAATGTCCCTATGTTTACCGAAAGCTTTCCATGCAATTGTAATGCGTCTTTTTATTTCGCTATCATTATCTTTCGTTAATGTTAGTATTTGTCCCAGGTAATTGTACTCCTCGACTTCTTCAAGAATTTCTCCACTTATTCTTATGACGCTCTTTGGTGTTTGAGGATTAAACATTAATTTTACTCCGGTTCATCTTTAGCCCTACCTTGAGACTTTCTCTGTTCAGGTCATTTAACATTTCTTTCAATGTCTCTGCTGTTTCTGAGATTAGGACAATGTCATCTGCAAATCTTATATGGTTTAGCTTTTCTTCGTCTATGTTCATTCCTTCGTTTTCCCAGTCTAGCTTTCTGAAAATACTTCTAGGCATGCTGTAAATAACTTTGGTGAAATTGTATCTCCCTGAAGCATGCCCTTCTCAATTCTAATTTTTTCTGAGTCCTTATGTAATTAAACTGTACCAGTTCCCTCTTTATATATGTTTTCGAGCAGTTTTACAATGTTCTTATTCGCTCCTTGTACTCGCAATGAATTACTAATTGCTATGTGCTCCACTGAGTCGAAAGCCTTTTCGTAATCAACAAAACCAAAGCTTAGTGGTTTATTATATTCTGTACTTTTCTCAATTAGCTGATTCATTGTGTGTAGATGATCAGTAGTCGAGTACCCGCTTCGGAATCCTGCCTGTTCACGAGGTTGGTTTTCCTCCAAATTTGTAGTTATTCTATTTGTAAGGACTTTCGTGAAGAGTTTGTAAATGACGGATAGCAAGCTAATGGGTCGATAGTTACTAAGGTCTTTTGTGTCACCTTTTCGGTAAAGTAAAATAACTATTGCATTACACCATATTTTGATAATTTTCTTCCTTTTTATACACTGAGTAAATAAGTGAGCAAGCCTACTGTAGTTTGTATTTCTACTCCTGCATCCAACAGTAAATCTGCTACTATTCCATCTTCTCCCGGAGCTTTCCCTCTTTTCATACTGTTGAGAGAATTATTTACTTCGTCTGGTGTTACCTCAGGTATTTCACTTGTGTCAACTGAAAAGTTACCTGTTTGTACTACTGTCTTTGATGCATATATACAGTATATATATATATATATATATATATATATATATATATATATATATATATATATATATATATATATATATATGTATATATATATATATATATATATATATATATATATATATATATATAGATAGATAGATAGATAGATAGAAAGATAGATAGATAAATATACTGTGTATATATATATATATATATATATATGTATATATATACAGTATGTGTGTGTGTGTGTGTGTGTGTGTGTGTGTGTGTGTGTTCCACTGATGCTTTTTTGTCCGATAATTTTTCCACCCCTCATTTCCCTTTTTCTCTTTTTATTTAAACTCTTCACTTTTTCCACCTTTTCTCTCTTCAGCACCTCTCCCTATTTTTTGCTCTTCTTCTTTCGCTCAGTTTCTCCACACAATCTTCATATTTCCTCCTCTTCCCCTCTTAGGTGGCTGTTCCTCTTCCGCGGCATATGACCCTGGCAGTTGCGCCGCCATGATTATTATGTTCCTCTTCCCTTTCTCTCTCTCTCTCTCTCTCTCTCTCTCTCTCTCTCTCTCTCTCTCTCTCTTTTCCAGTTTTTCTTCCGTTTCACTCACTTTGCCTTTAATCTTTTCTCTCTCCTCGTTCTTTAGTGTATTTCTTCCTCAGTTTCTCCGTACCTTCCTTGTCTCTCATTCTCCCACCTCCTCTCCTCGTCTCGAGTCTCTCCTTCTCCCACTCTTTATACGTCTTCTTCAGGTCACTGCTTATGTTTGGTGGACTGCAGATCGGCCATTTAAAAGATCCCATTCTATCACCAACTGCCATCTTGTGTAAATCTTTGTTTTTATTACGCTGCTTCTCATGCTCTTTTATCTTCTGCCCTCTCATATCTTTGAATCAGTGGGTTTCTCTCGGTTCCTCTTTCTTCTTTTTCCTGCAATTATCTTAAGCTAAAACTGATTTTCTCTTAGAACTGCTTTTCCTTAACATAACTGGCATTTACTTATACATCCCCTATCATACTCTCCTACAGTTACATATACAATATTTCTTGTTCTCTTGTTTTCTTTTTCTTTTCACATTTTGTATTTTTTAGTGCGGTGATGGAATGAAGAATGTTTGTGTCGGTAGCCAGTGCATATCGAGTAATACGATGCAGTGCGTAATAATTTGCAAAAGTAGAATTAACAAATTAGCTGAATTAGATTAATGAGTGTTATGTAATATGGCACATGTATCAGGTATGTGGTTTAGTTCATATCACGTAACCTATACTCTTTTTATTATACCTTGGCCTAAAATTGCTATCTCACCATTCTGAGCGCTGAGTTCCAAAAAGAAATTAGTATTTAACAATGAGGTAGTCACGAACAAGTGCTAGGGTAAGGACGTAGAGCGGCATTTTTTTTTTTTTTTTTTACTAAAGTAAGTGAAATAAACTGCATGAGGAAAAATAATATAAGCCAAGTTAAGGTGAAAAGGGTATAATTCCTGTCCTGGAAGGAAATGTTGGTGTGGCAGCCATTCCATTCAGCTAACGAATAGAGATGCTAAAAAAATGAATTGTTCCCACAAAAATAAATATTCACTAATACTGTAAATAAATATCAAACATAGAAACACCTTTCATACTATTACAAAAATAATAATTCCCCCTACCCAGAATGCAACCAATTCCCATTAAATCTCCCAGTCATCCCCAAGGCCACCTCACACTGCCACCAGCCACTGTGATAATTGCCCACACGGTACATATTCCACCATATAAAATAGCCACATTATCACTGACCACCGACAGGTGAAAACTGATGAGATATTTAACTCTTAATATTTGTCTTACTGTCACACCGGGGGCTCTGTGCAGCGGTGTAAGAGTAGTTAATAACTGGGTTTTACTACTAGAATATTACTCTGGTTTAATTTTTATAGAGTACTGTGGTAAGCAGTTGGTTGGTACTGGAGTTCAAAATCTTCATATTCCTGAAAAATAATCCACATCAATAAAGGAGAGAAGTACTGTCACCACTTGGATCCTCCGACGACACTCGTCAAAGCCTCATTTGTTAGTTGCTCCAGTCCTCCCCTTTCTGAACCAGTCGGGGTGACCAGATGGCACTTTGATAGGGCAGACTGGGATGAAAATAGAAATTATGTTGCTGATATTTCATGGCAGTTTTTCTTCTCCACTGACATCAATTCTACTCAGTCCCACATTAATGATTTAATACAAGCTGGTATATAATTGTTCATATCCAATCAAAAGTTCACGAAAAGATCGCACTCCCCAAAATGGTTTGACAGCAATTGTACCAGAGCAACTGCTCAAAAGTCCTTTGCCTATAACTTTCACTTGAAATCAAAATCACCTGAATCACTCAGTCAATTTAAAATTGCTAGAAACCATGCAAGAGCAGTAATTAGTCTCGTTAAATCAAACTTTCTTCACAACCAAACATCCAGATTATTAAATAATCCTAATGACTAGAATATTCAGGTCAACTCTCAGTTCTTTCAATAATAAGCTTAACTAGTCATCACCCATCGTCTCACTAAAATATTCTGATGGTAATGCTATAAATGACCCGCGTGGTAAAGCAAACATCCTAGTCAGTGCATTTGACTACCTTAGAGGAAGTTAGTCAGAACGTCTATGTACTAGAACTTGACTCTCCAGAAATAGCTCCACTTTTACCTACAGACTAGATACGTAAAACTCATTCTAGACAAATTAATTACCAATCAACAAAGCTCCTGGTCCAGATGGAATTCCTCCAATTGTTTTGATAAAGTATTTCCCAGAACTTGCTGCCATTCTAGCTAAATTTTTCAGACTATGGATACGTACTTATTCATTCCCCATTTGCTGAAAAAAAAACAAAAAAGAAAACAATATCCACCTAATTACAAATAAAGGAAGTTCCTCTGACCCCTCCGGTTACAGACCAATAAGTATCACATTTTCTGTTGATAAAGTACGTGAGATTGTAATTAATAAGCACATTGTTAAACATCTTGAATCCAACAACTTACTTAGTGACAGAGTTTGGTTTTCGCCAAGAAAGATCCACTCTTGATATACTCAATCCCCTGACTCATGCTATCCATCAAGCAATTGACCAACATGAAGAAACCCATGCAGTACTCCTTGATATTTCTAAAGCTTTATGATAGAGTTTGTCACCGTTCCCCACTATCCAAACTCCATTGCTATGGCCTATCATCTTTTGTTCGTCTGATTTTCTCATATCTTAGCGACAGAAAGATATGAGTAAAATTTGAAGATGTATATTCCAATTTCTACGCGATTTATGTTGGCGTGCCACAAGGATCAGTTCTGGCTTCAACCCTTTTCTAACTCATATTATTGATCTCTTATCTGCCACTCACAATCCATTTCCCTTATATGCAGATATCCCAACACTTCACAGTTCATTCACACTTGAACACCCATTCATAAAGTTTAATATCTCTAACTCACAACTTAGTACAACAGTCTCCAAAAATCAAGACTTATCTAAGATCACAAAATGGGGACAAAATAATATTCTATCATTTAACTCTAGGAAAACCAAATATATATAGTTTACTAATAGATATTGTGTGATAATGTGATTCCTATATTACATTCAATGCTACTAATATTCCAGTCTTATAAAAGTATTGAAATTCTCTGTGATTCACTTGAAAATTCCCTCAGCTAGACCTGATATGTTAGATCACTTAATAAAACCGCTTCAAAGAAACTTGGATTATTGTACAACGTCCATGACTTCTTCATTGATGAGCAGTTAGCTATAATTTACAAGATCATGTTTGCACTCAGTAGGAATATTGCTTACCCTTGTGGAATGGATGAGGAGAGGTTGCATTAAAACAACTGGAGAAATTCAGAACAAAGCTATTAGAATTATTAATAACCCTACTATTACAAATGAACTACCTCCCTACAAGCAAGAAGGAATGTCGCCTTCCCTGCATTATTTTGCAGATACTTTTATGGCAGAGGTTCAGACAAAGTTGCAGCCATTGTGCTGCCTCTCCACGCCTTGCCCCGCACTACGTGGGCGTCAGGTAGCACTCATGACTGGACTGTCACACTGCCATATTGTAGAACTACAGCCAATCAGAATTCTGATAGGTTTCACATCAAACTTCAACCTGCGGCTGTTCAAGTCCAACTGTTACAATTCTTTCTATGAATGGAGGACACCTGTGACCAGGTGCATGGATTATTTTTTTACTTTTTTCCCCTCCTTTGTTCTGTCCTTGTAGAAAAAAAAAATCAGTTGCAGCATCGTCATTGTCGTCGTCATGAACAATTGCCCTTCTTAAGATGGGACTGTGGTCTTAAGATTTGGATGAAGAAATTAGTTATATCCATCCATCCATCCATCATCCAATCCTACGTTGCCCCATGGGAAGCGTAGGAGCCCGGGGCTAGGCAGTTGATCCTGACATTTAATCTGAGGCGTCCTGTCGACATATGGGTGCGTTGCAACATTTTGCATTTGCCAGTCCCGTCGATGTACTGGTACGTCGTGCAATTCCAAGGTTCGTGATTTGCACAATTTTCAATTTTTGCGCGTGATTTTTCGTACGTATACACGGGACATCTTCCTCTATTCCTCTACAAGATGCCAAGCAGGGACAATGCCTTACACCGCATAACCCCCCCCCCTGCACGCCATTGTCTCGGCAATTCACCTGTTACCAGTGACCTGGCCAATAAAGACATTCAGGGCCAGAGTGATTCCCCAATCGATGACAATGTGGAGGACAAAGTTTACATAGCATTAGAGGAAAGAACAGTCAGAAATGATGATCAGGTAATGTGGCAAAAAAAGATCAGGTATGGTGATGAGTTAGTAAGTGAAACAATGCTTATAATGCCTATATTACTGTTTGAAAACCAATATACTCTCGCACTACACATAAATTCGTACCAAGTAAATATATAAATACCGTTTATGAGTGGTGTGAAATAGTTACCCTTCCATAGAACACGTTTTCTTTGGTGCCAGCCTGTTAGAAAACCCAGTAAGGTAAGGAGGTACTGCTACCTGGATCGAGTATTTTAAACCTCAGGTGAGCGATTTCTCTATGAATTTTCGATGTTTCTCACCAAAAGTGGAGGGTTTAGCCAAAAAAAATTTTTTCGAAAATACCTCGGGATTGGGGGTTGTTGGAGGTGCGAAATAGCTCAGGATGTGACGGGTTAAGATAAGAGTGACCAACCTCACTCATCCCTGAGTGGCATTACGTGAGCAATAAACCCCAACCACCCCTTGGATATAAACCTTCACCGGCTCAATCCGACTGGAGCAAAATAATTACCCACTAAACCACCAGGCGCCAAAATTTGGTTATATGGTTACCACCCAGCGTAGTAAATGGTTTCCTGGTATACAGGAAACCATTTGGCTTGTCACTCAGTGTAGAGTCAACCATAGGCAGAAGGAAGAGGAATACTTATACTTATTATTATTACTGTTATTATTATTATTATTATTATTATTATTATTATTACTGTAGATACTGTGGTAATCCATCTGTGACAACCAAAACTGCTGCCAAAATAACTGTTTCCACTACAACTCCCACAACAGCAATATAATAAATATATAAAAAACAATAAATACTGTACTACTACTTCAAGGCAACACACGAATAAAATTATAATGTAGTTGTCACTATGTGCTATATATGTGTATTAGGTGTATATGTATTTGTGTAGCATTATGTGTGGTATCTAATCATACAACACTTTTTCAGTCTAGGGTTGCATCTGTCCATCCTTCCGATTAGTGTTTTAAAATATTTTCTCCACATCACTGTTTCTATTGCCTGTCCCTCTTCTCTCTTTTCTCTTCCTTGTGACTTCATTCATTCATTCATTCATTCATTAAATATTTCTGATGAGTTTCGGTATTTCTAAGCTATACCTTCCCCCTCCCACCCTTCTTCCCTCTCCTAATACAATCATAAAAACTCCTTGAAGCCAGTTCATTTTGCGCCCCCTATTTTTCTTATTGTTTTTATTCATTTTTCTTATTAATTTCACTGAGCCTGTACATAGTATAATAAACACCTGGGAAGTATTAAAAGTTTTAGTTGTATGGTCTGAAAACCATAATTTAGAAAACTGAGCGAAGATTTTTTTCTTTCATTATATAAAAGTCATTGCCATTTCTTTAAGCCCATCTACAAAGCTGCAAGCATGCCAGTAATGAGAGAGAGAGAGAGAGAGAGAGAGAGAGAGAGAGAGAGAGAGAGAGAGAGAGAGAGAGAGAGAGAGAGAGATGGGGGATGGAGGTGAGGACTGCATCAAAGGGTGTCTTTTGACCCTATAATAAAATAAGACACATTGAAAGTGAATCCTAACTTGCCGGCATTTTGTGCCTCTGACAGGCGGCCATCACAACTGGGTGGCGGGATCGAGTCCTTTTACACAGTGGAGTGCGAGAGAACTGAGGGCTGATAACAAAACATATCGGATTTCCTGTGTACAAGTTTGTGTGAAAACATAATTTGCAAGCGACCAAACTATGTTCGTGAGACATTGAGAGAGAGAGAGAGAGAGAGAGACTGCCACTTTCTCTCTTCCCCTTCACTCCCTCTTCCTCTTATCCTTCCATTCCAGTCCTCCCCTATCTCCCCTCTTTCATCCATTCTCTTCCTACCTCCCACCCTTCTTCCAGTCTCTCATATCCCAGGTCACAAGTGTTTTATACTCTCATCAGTTCCATCATGTCCCACTGAGTTGCTGCTTTACCGGCAAACTAGCGAACTTTTCTCACGGCAAACGTTTCTTTTACCGAATGTTTGTGTCAGCGAATGACTTCATTAACGAACGTTTTTGTCGGTGAACGTTTAAAGAAATCCATGTAATGCAGTTCTTTGTTTCAGATGAGGCTTTTTGTTGTTGAAGCGTGTATATTTGTGGAAGTAACTATTCTTTGGTGGTTAAGTCTACCTTACTATTTTTTGCAGTTCTTTGATTTATTGATTGATCGATTGTGTGTGTGTGTGTGTGTGTGTGTGTGTGTGTGTGTGTGTGTGTGTGTGTGTGTGTGTGTGTGTGTGTGTGTGTGTGTGTGTGTGTCACAGTAAACAGTACGTTAACCGAGACAGAAGAGGAAGGAAGGAAAGAAGGAAGGAAGGAGGGAAGGAAGGAGGAGAGGAATGATGGAAGGAAGGAAGAAAGGATGGATGGAAGGAAGCAAGCAAGAAAGGAAGGAGGGAAGGAGGAATGGGAAGGAGGAAGGAAGGAAGGACGGAAGGGAGGTAGGTAAATAGAAAGGAAGGAAGGAAAAAGGAAAGTCAGCATATGATGGAAATAGCCGGTAGAAAGGTAGACTGGTAGGACAGAAAGGAAGGAAGGGAAATATATATGGGAATCGGAGTAGGATGAAGGAGAGGAAGTAGCGCAAGAGAGATAAGACTGATATATAAAGGAAATGACAGAAGAAGGAATGGAGAGATGGAGAAATAAGGAAGGAGAGGTAGGTAGGGAGAAAAAGGGAGGGATAAATAAAATATAAGGGAAGAGAGATAGTAAAACTACAATGGACGAAGGTGGTATGGGCGAGGTTGCACCGAAACTCGATTACATTGGCCATGTCAAGCCAAATATCAGTTAACACTTGACTAATGTAATTTTTTCTTGGAGAGAGAGAGAGAGACGATGAAACATTTGCGTCAAGGCACCCACCTGTCTAGATGAAATGTCTGGTGACAGCGTCGCCCATAGCACTTGAAGAGATAAGTTAAGAGTGTTAAGGTGGACATATTTCCCCTCCTAACTTTTATGAATGACATATAAAAGAGTTCTGATAGTAAGTTTTGCATTGTGATGTTAAGAAATTTACTGTGTAATACAAAACACGAACACACACACACACACACACACACACACACACACACACGTCATCCACAATACTGAAACTTTTCTAATGAAGTACACTTCTCAAACCGGTGTTTAGAAACAGAGACGATAAGTTAACTTCGGTGTCCGAGTCTCTCGAAAGTGTTACTACTAAGAGAATGAATGGAGGAGAAGAAGGTAAGGGAAAGGCAGGGGACGGAAGAAGAGGTAATGGATTGAGAAAGGTGGAAGAAGAGGAGGAAGCCATGGATACAAATTGATGATATAACTGGATCTAATTACCATTTATTTTAGATGGGTGTATGGGTATTAGGATTATTCAGGTTCAGTGTCGTTAACAATTCTTTTAATTATTTTCTAAACGAATTATTTTTGTACTCCATTATTATACGATTCTTTCCCTGACAGTCATGGAGTTTTTGCCAGGTTATATAGTTGTGGTTTTACTTTTTGCACTTTTGACCCTCACCCCCCAAGACAACCTCTCCAGTCTCAGCACCAGAACGCCAAAAATCTCACTCACACCACCACCATCACAACCCACCAATCTCACTCCCACCACCACCAAAAAAACAAAATTCCCCCCCCCCCAACAAAACCCACTACCCAAAGATACCCAACCCAAACTCCACCTCCCATCTGCTGCAGGTTATAACTAGGTAAACTTCTTTCTTTCCTTATAATTTACCTTTCCCTTTTCCTTTCATCTTCTTTCCCTTGGTTGTACCCTTTCTCCTCTCTTTCCCACATCCCCTCTTCTTTCTACACTCTCATCTTACTTATTCATTTTTCGCTCTCTCTTGTCTCATCTCTCAGTCACTTCCCTCAATTTCCGTTGTCCTTCCTTCTTTCTTCCTTTGTCCCTTAACCCCTTTCATTGCTCATCACTGTTTCTGCTTCCATTTTGCCCTTTCCTTTTCTCCATAATTTCTTTTACAGCCTCTGTCTTCTGTTCTTCTCAGGTTTCCTTTTGCCGTACTCCTTTCCCTTCCTTCACCTCCTTTCCTTCTCCATTTAAACCACCTCTCCATTCTGTATTTCTCTCTTTACCATCTCGTCCCCTCCTTTCCACCATTCTCTTCCTTTCTCTCCCCTCCCCTCTCCTTCCCCCTTGTGTTCTTTCCTCTCCTCTTCTCCTCCATTCAGTTTTCTCTCAACCCCTCCTCCCCACTCTGTGTTCTTTCCTCACCTCCTCGTCCCTCCTCTTTCCCCTCATTTCCCTGCTTCCCTCCCCTGACAGCTTGTCGTAATGGCACCACAGAAAGTTAGTGAGGGGGAGGTGAAATGGGGAGGGGAGGGTCATGCGTCTGAAGTCGAAAGTTGGATTGCATCTGAGAGAGAGAGAGAGAGAGAGAGAGAGAGAGAGAGAGAGAGAGAGAGAGAGAGAGAGAGAGAGAGAGAGAGAGAGAGAGAGAGAGAGGAACAATTCACGAAAAAGCAAAATTATAGCAACTAAAGAATATATATAAAAAAATAGGAAACTGAATGTGACTTGAATAGCGTCAAGAATTCCCTTAACGATGCAGAAAAGAATGGAGTTTGATCTTAAAAGAGGATTGCGACCGTAAGCTGAAATAGTATGTAAACCACTTAGTTAAGGTTAATTGTTCAATCTTTACTGTTCCTCTCTGTTGCTGGTGTAAGAGATTTTGTGGTGTCTTGTGATCTGAATGCCGAGTGTCTGTTTGTTTTTTTTATGCTATTATTAGGTGATGATTAATATCGTTCGTTTTGACAAGGGAAAAAATCATTACTTCTTAATAATCTCTCTCTCTCTCTCTCTCTCTCTCACACACACACACACACACACACACACACACACACACACACAAATCAATGTATATAAAGAGTACAACTACTTAAACCATCTGTATATCTATATGTACAGTATGTTTGTAGAAAGAATCCATTTATTTATGACAAACCACTTGTCTCTTTTATTTGTGTCTTCCTATGCCTGTAACTATGTATCCAATTATCGATAAGAGTGAAATATTGTTGTACCTACTTATCTATCTACCCTTATCAGTTCTCCCCGCCCATCCCCAGTATCCTTCACCCTCACGGCCAGCCTGCCACTCAGCCTGATAACAGGACAAGTTGTGTGACGTAATGACATAATTTTTGCACAAATTGTAGTTTACGTTCCCGACTAACCACCACTGTCGGCTGACCTCTCACTGCCTTATTAGTCATGATTATGGAAGGGGACGAAGGGGAGGGGGCTTTTTTTATGCGAGGAAGAAGGAACCAAAGACTGAGCCCGCAAAACAGGTCCAAGAAAAAAAACAAAAACAATACAAAAGTGAGCCAAATTCAAGATCTGTTCATTTCGACATGCCTTGACACACTGCATTTGAAAGACTGGAGATCATAGGAAGTAGGAAATACAGACAGAGGGAGACGGTTCCAAAGCTGACCCGTTGCATAAATGAAGGACTGGGAGTAACGGTTAACTCTTGCATAAGAGAGCTGAACAGAAAAGAGATGAGAGTTTGTTGCTAGACGGGTGCTACGCACTCGTCGTAGAGGTCGAGGGATGCAAGTAGACAGTTCAGATGAGTAGTGACCATTGAAATAGCGATAGAAAAGAGATAGAGAGGCAACAGTGCGGCGAAGAGACTGAGGCTGAAGGGAGCAAGTAAGAGGAGGAGAGTTGATGAGACGAAAAGCCCTTGACTCCACCCTATTGAGGAGAGCTGTATGTGGGGAGCCTCCGCACACATGAGAGTTATTACTCTAAACAAGGGCGAATAAAATCCGTGTATAAAGTCAACAACTGTGCAGGGGTGGAGAAAGCACGGAGTCGACTTAGCACACCTAATCTCTTGGAAGCAGATATTACAAGAGATGCAGTATGATCTTTCCAAGATAAGGCCCGAGTGAATGAAACCCAAGGCAAGTTCAAGGATGATGCAGGATTGTGGGTGGATGAGAGGTGGAAGGAGGAGGGGGCTGGTGTCTATGGGTGGGTGGGAGGTGGAAGGAGGAGGGGGCTGTTGTCTGTGGATGTGTGGGAGGTGGAATGAGGAGGGGGTTGGTGCCTGTGGATCTGTGGGAGGTAGAAGGAGAAGAGGGCTGGTGTCTGTGTATGGGTGGGAGGTGGAAGGAGGAGGGGTCTGGTGTCTGTGTATGGGTGGGAGGTGGAAGGAGGAGGGGACTGGTGTCTGTAGATGGGTGAGAGGTGGAAGAAGGGGGCTGGTGTCTGTGTATGGGTGGGAGGTGGAAGGAGGAGGGGGCTGGTGTCTGTGGATGGGTGTGAGGTGGAAGGAGGAGAGGACTGATGTCTATGTATGAATGGGAGGTGGAAGGAGGAGGGAGCTGGTGTCTGTGAATGGGTGTGAGGTGGAAGGAAGAGGGGACTGGTGTCTATTTATGAGTGGGAGGTAGAAGAAGGAGGAGGCTTGTGTCTGTACGTGGATGGGAGGTGGAAGGAGGGGGTTGGTGTCTGTAGACGGGTGGGAGGTGGAAGAAGGGGGCTGGTGTCTGTGTATGGCTGGGAGGTAGAAAGAGGAGGGGGCTGGTGTCTGTACGTGGATGGGAGGTGGAAGGAGGAGGGGGTTGGTGTCTGTGGGTGGGTGGGAGAGGGAGGGGAGAGGATGAATGAATTATGGTTGGAAGAACTTTGTCTGGGAGGTGGGAGGGTAGGTAAAGCGTTATGGACTGTGGACAAGGGAGAGTAGGATGTGTATCAAGCAAGATGGGCAGGAAAGGGGGAGAGAAGGTGGGATATAAGCAAGACGAGAAGGGTGGATGGGTGAGAGTGGGACATGGGTAGACAAGGTAGGGGAGAGTGGATGCGTGAGTGAAAAAGAGTGGTGGGTGAAAAGGAGTAGAATCAGCTTGTGGATGGTGTGTAAAACAGTAAATGGGCGTTGATGTGTAAGTACGTGACGGATGATGGGTGAGAGTGTAGCATGAAACTGTGAGAGATGGGAAGGTGATGATAAGGATGATGTTTATGGTGGTGGTGGTGATCGTGGTACGGCAGAGGATGTGTAATGTGGGGAAGGCAGAGCATGAATGTATTTCCTTTACCAATATCTCATGATACACAGAATCAGTTATACACAAGTTGTCCATGCCAGACAGTAGCTTTAACACTGGAAATAATTCACACACACACACACACACACACACACACACACACACACACACACACACACACACACACACACACACACACACACACACACACACACACACACACACACACACACACATTCAAAAACCTACATCAGCATAAAAAGTCTTTGCACATGAGCGAATTTACTCGTAATTTATATCTAGTTACAAATATTAGCAGTCCATATATGTGTAGTAGAAATCAGTTGCTCGTTCATACTTTGATAACTATGGCAAACCAAGTGTGATGTTGCTGATGAAACCAACAGTATTCAAGCGTGCTGGAGTCTTACTTTGTTGGTTCCACACCTCACACATATAAAATAAAAGTAAAGCCTCTGATGGTCGTTTATTACTTTAGCTTTTCTATTGTGTTCAGGTATAGCTAAGTGACATCTTTCTCTTACCAGAAGTTCTCATAACAACAGTTTTAACTAGATAATTATGCCTAAAGTATATAAATACCGTTCTTGCAAATTAAACACATTACTGCGTTCATAACTGAAGAACGTATAACCTACCACCAGGGCAATCGCCTCTGCTTGTATTACATTTTCTAACATTTTTCTGTTTTTCCCATGTTTGAATTAACACAGAGAGAAATATATATTTGTCGATTTTCTACAATTGGTCAGCTCCATGCGCCTTTATTATTAGTCGCTTTTTCTCTCTTTCTTTCTTGTATTTTTATATTCTTTCTTCGTGGTTTAATTGTGACAGGTGCTTCTGCCCTTCAGAAATAACCTATGCCAGCCAAACCTGGATACAGTGACCAGCCGGTGACCTGGTCATGTCTGCAAAGTGTTGGTTGCTAAGCAACTACTCATTGCCTAGCAACTGCCAAAAACCCGCTTTTTTCCTACTTTTCACGTTTTGAGCTGTAGAAGCATTACTAATTAGAATAGAAAGCTCTAACTTTTTAGGCATAATCTGGAGGTAATTCCCTATCAGAAGTGTGCCATCCATTTTTCCTGTCTCTCATCTAGTTTTTGAGTGGCAGCCCTGCGAAGATTGGCTTCAGCGTCCCTAGCTGATTTTCAAAAATGTCCCTCTAGTTCCCCAGGAGCCCGATGGAATTGAATGAAACTGCATGCCTATAGCACTGATTAGTACTACAATTTTTCACTGGCCAGGTCAGAGGTCAAAGGTCATCAAATGTGAAAACGGTGAAAATAGCTAAAATCATGACAATGTTCATGCCAAATACTAAGGCTGCGAATTTTTATTAAGCCAGGGCCATGAATCCTTGGTGGAATGTTGCACTGGAGTACCTCCATACAAAAACGACATTTAGTGTCGAAACTCACTTCCAGTCGCTGGCAGCGCCACCTAAAGTCACACGCGAACATTGCGTGATGGAAGGAGGGGGGGGGGGGAGAATGACGGCTTATACAGTTTAAAATTTTCATTACTATGGACTCGTGATAGACTCACTGTGATGTCTTTCCCCTTACATTGATTACCCGAAAAAAAATGACACTCCCTACTGACAATAATTACTCACCAACACCTCTCTCCATATGCTTGCATAAAAAAAAATGAAGAATCATCGTGCCTTACATCCCTTTATACATACGTACATTATGCTGGATTACGTGACCAAGGCACATATTCCCGTCCACTTGGGATTTTATATTATAAAGAGACTTAATACTAGTAAATTACAGTAAGAATAAAAATGACTTAGCAACCAGATAACCTAATCTAACGTTCTGATCACGTTCGCATGGAAACGACTATACCCTGGCCACACTGTCTCACTAAACTGAACTTTTGGTCATATAAAATGAACTAGAAACAACTCATTATCACTTCCGGGCACTACATCCGCCCCCGGTTAGGCAAGACCAAAAGTTCGGGCGAATGGACCTGAACCCCTCGGAAACACTCAGTACCCATACTTGACAAACTCTGTACATAAATTCACCTACTTGACCAGTCTCCCTCAATACTGCTACTATGGGGTGTTCCACATGCTCCTTGCTCATGAGGGGAAACCAGTCTACACGCCTCCAAGGACACCAGCCAACCTGTCCTATACTGCAACTGCGGGATATTACATAAGCTCCATGCTCGAGAGCAGTCGGCAGCTATTCTGTCCACAACAAAGATAAAAATCCGCTACAACAAGGAAATATTCTCATGCTGCTCACGATATGCAACTGACGACGTATGCCACTCACCAGGCATATTACTCACAAGGAGAATGTCCTGCTACAAGGAGAAACTTTGTGCTTAGCTGAGAGTAACACGAGCCACTCCACTGCGTTCTGTCCAGAGAGACCGAGCGAAACCTACCTATCTCTCCTAACATCCGAGAGCCCTTTAGTTCAACTACTCCAAGCCCTATAGAGAAACAGGAAACTTCCCCTCTCTCTCTGAGCAATCCTATACTGCAGTGGGTATTACATACACTCGGTGCTCGAGGTTCTCAAAGCAAGTAGGAAACCTCCAGGTGGAGACCTTCAGGTAGAACTGCCCCTCACATGTACATTTCCCTAAATCTGGGAAAAAAAAAAAAGTCCTAACTGTGAGAGCTTATTTTCCCTAACTAAGCCTAACAATCTAACCTAAAGAAAAAAAAGAATCGAGGTAAGGCAAGAACGACGGTCTATACACCGTGGTGCACTCGATTTGACAAACACGCAGCTTCCACGCCTCATCTCTCCAAAAAGTGGACATACCCTAAACAACTACTCAACCCTATTGACTGACCCCAAATTACAACCCATAGGTGAAAAAGATTAATACACAGGTACAGTCTGGAGAGACCTGGAAAGGCATACCTGACTCCATGTTCGCAGCCAGTTAAGGCAAGGACAAGATGTGCTCATAGGAAAAAAAAAAAGGAGTATAGACACTATATACAGCCATACACCCATCATCTATGTGTACTGCAGCCTCTCAGGCGGTCTCTGGGATCTTACACTAGGCAGTATCTCCCCCATTTCCTCACTGGTCAAAAACTTGTGATCCACCGTACTCAATAACGCATCTCTCTCAACATATCTTTTGACCTATTCAGCTGCCCTACTCAAGATGGTGCTATCGAACACGTTTTCTAACTCATAGACTACCCTGATCAATAACTTTGACAATCTTCTAAGGGCCCTGCCACTTTCTATTTAGCTTTGATGCCTTACCAGGCAAGCAGTCTTTGACATAAATTCAAACTAATTCACCTGCTTCTAGAGTCATTCCTACGTGCCTCATTTGCCATGTTAAGGTATCCTGCTGTCATCTGATGTTGTGTCTCCTTGAGCATCTGTTTGACATCTATTTTATCTACACAGTCTTCATCAGTGGGCAATTGCAAATCTCCTACCTCGCGATTTGGATGACGTCCAATAAAAGCAAAGAATTGTGATGTACCTAGGGACGTATGCACTGCTTCGTTCAATGCTTTCTCAGTGTTTCACAGGTGCATGGGCCACGTATTCAGGTGTTCTTGGCTTAAGATTGCCAGTACGGTCTTTAAGGTTCTATGTGCTCTCTCAGTAACTGAATTTCCTCGGGGACGGTAGGGTAGACAGAATCCTTGCTTAATCTTGGCTCTCCTACAAAAATCTCTACACTCTGCACTGGTGAATTCTCCTCCGTTGTCCATGATGACTACCTGCAGCTTGCCATACCTACGGATGTCCTTCTTAAATTCTTCAGCTACGGATTTGGTGGATTTTGTATGAAGGGGGTAGATATGTGGGCACCTAGAAAAATGGTTTATCATCATGAGACAATACCTGTGACCACTCTTACTATTATGCAAATCTATGAGATTTATCGCAACTATCTGACCATTATCATGTACTGGTGGCAATTCCTTATAATGGTGCACAATCTTCTCGTGACCATTGAACTGCTGACATGACTTGCATGATTTAACAAAATGTCGCACATCGGTCATTAGAGACGGCCAGTAGAAAAACTGTTTTGCCTTGGCTACCGTCTTGCATTCTCCTAGGTGTGAAGGGTTATGAACAATTGAACAGGCAATAGCAACTAAAGACTTGGGTACTACCAGGCCCAATCTCGACTTTCCCATTTCTTCTCTTCGGACATACAGAATCTCCTCGTTCATTTCGAAAGCGTAAATGGGACAATTACCAGACAACTTCCTGGGTAACTGACCTCCTTCTAAAGACTGAATTACCTGCCTCCACCTTGGGTCTGCTCTCTGAGCTTCCCGGACCTTGTCAACCACAAGGCTCAGCCACCGAAATTCTGCATTAGATTGGGTTATATTGAAGGCCTTCTCGATTGCTCCGACTGGTCTGCTCAAAGCATCTGGGACATAATGATTTGCGCCCTTATTATATTTTATCACAAAATCGTAGTCTCTCATCTCCAAGATATAACGTGACATACGTGGGCATTTAGTCTTTTTCTTAAAGATGGTGGTTAACGGTCTATGGTCAGTAATGTTGGAAAAGGGTTTGCACCATAAATAGTGACTGAAAAATCTACATGCACTCACTACAGCCATGGCTTCCTTGTCGGTTACTGAGTATCTTTTTTCTGTTGGGGTAAGCTTCTTTGAAAAGTATCCAGTAGGTCTCAGATCTTTCTCGTCCTCCAGCTGCATAAGAGCTCCGCCAGTGTGCGAGTCACTGGCATCTGTGTGTAACTCGAACGGTTTAGTTAAATCTGCCTTTATTAGTACAGGAGCTGACATTAACTTTTGTTTAACAACTACGAATGCATTCTCACACTCTTCTGACCATTCAAATTTTGCGTCCTTCCTAAGCAAATTAATGAGAGGACTGGCAATGTTAGCAAAGTCAGGAATGTGTTTGCAATAAAACTTACACATGCCCACAAAGAGTCTCACTTCCTTGGCCTTCGTTGGTCATGACATCTGTTCAATGGCTTCAAGATTCTCACTGGCCGGGCGTACTTCTTTCTCTGACACTACATGTCCCAAGAACTTAATTTCTCGCTTTATGAAAGAACATTTACTAACATTCAGCTTCATTCCAAACTCGGTTAATCTTCCAAAGGTAATCTTCAGTCGGTCTAGCATTTGATCGAAAGAGTCTGCCCAAATCACCACATCGTCTATGTAGTTACAGCACCAACCTTCTCTAACTAAAGGAGCTAACACTTGCTGCATTTTCCTTGTGAAAATAGCTGGACTCAGACAATCCAAAAGGTAAGCACTTGTATCTAAACAAATTGACCCAATCAGAAAAAGTTGTCAGGTCTCAAGAGCTTTCATCGAACTGAACTTGGAGGTAGGCATCTTTCATAGCAGGAGTGCAGTAAAACTTTTTCCCAGCTCTTTCCTCTACTAATTCGTCTCATCGGGGTAGGGGTTGGATATCTATCTTGACCTGTTTATTCACAGCCCGATAATCAATACACATCCTTTTACTGCCGTCCGGCTTGCTGACTAAGACTATGGGGGCTAAATATGCAGAGTTCGATTCCTCAATCACATCCTTATCGATCATCTCGGAAATTATCTTCCTTGCTTGCTCAGGATGCCAATTCAAGGGCATACGCATGGGTTCAGAGTTGATGGTACCAATGTGGGCTTCAAGTACTTTATGGGTGCCAATTTCCTTCGGACCAAGAATGAATAGTGCATGATTATCCAATATCAACTCTCTCAATTTGTCCCTCTGTGACTGAGACAAATGTGTCCACTTCAGCCCTTTGAGAAAAGAATTAAGCGCTGCATATCTGTCACTCCCATCCTGTGCCTGATCCATGTGGGGTAACAAAGCATTATCGACCCGAACTACTGATGCCACAAGGTCACCTTCTGCCTCGCCTATTGGTTGCACTAATTCAGGTGGACTTCTGTCCTGTTCTTTGGGGCTAAGATAGGTAACATTCGACTCGTCAACAACATGATACATCCCCAGCACTTGTCCTGGGTTTAGCTTCACTGGCCCCTTGGTTTCGTTGGTAATGGATAAATAGCATGTCCAGTTCTCACTAACTCTCACGTAACAATTTGGTGCTAATGAAGCTTTACTCCTGGCCTTCTGAAATTTACTAACATGTAAGACATCTCTGGGTTTCCTGTCTTTCAACGCAATGGGTACTAACATCAATGTCTGGGCAGGTACCACGGTCCTACACTTTACTTGTACTAGCTTTCCTTCTGTCTTTCTCGTATGGATAGACCGGAACCTTATTCTATTCACTGTCTGGCAAAGCTTATTTTAGACCTCGAACTGCTGACCACCCCAATGCATCACCTGACCTTCTCCATCCCAAGTGAAAATCGCCCTACTAATCAAGTCTGCACCCATGAGCACTTCTGTTGACAAATAATAATCTGGGACCACTACCAATCACTGCACTGTGCTTGTCCTGGGGGATATATGCACTACCGACGAAACCTGGCCAACAACAGTTAACTTATGGTTGGATACTGAATGCAATGAACATCGGCACTTGCTAATCTTTAATCCTAATCTATTTGCTGTACTCTCTTTCATCAGTGTTGCTACACTACCAGTATCTACAAAAGCTGAAACCTGATACTGTCGCAAGATCAAGTGTATGCCTGGAGTGTCTACTTCACCTTGAACTTTTTGGATTTCCTCCACCCCAGCATTTAAAAGGTTCTGATGACTCTCATTCTGTTCTACATCCTATACGCTACACATAACATGACTGGCAGCCTGCATTACCACGGGGTCCTCTAGTCATTCCCTAGGTGGTTGGGAGTTTGGATGAAATTGAGAATCCTGTTGTGGAAGGGGGGTATACTTGGCACGCTTCTCTCGGGTTTTCTATTTATGTTAGGTCTACCAAGGCATCCCTCATATCCCCTTCTAGAGTTAGCTTTCAAGCAATCAAAGCAACTTCCTCGCTCTGGTTTCCTTGGATAACTCACCCAGTCATGTTTACTGCCATTTGAACACCACCCATAAGGCCACATTGTAGGTCTAGGTTTAAAGGATACCTGGCATAAGGGTATTCGAGTCACTGGACGAACATTGTCACTAACAACTGCAGGTGTGATTCTAGTAGGAGTTGGAACATAATTAACACAAGACCTTTGTTCATCCATAACCTTCGCCCCTCTACACCACTGTCTATAACCTCTTTCTTTCTCTAATTCTGAAATAGAGACCTCCTCCATTCCCAGATCTTTAAAAAACTCTAATCGTTCCCAAACTTCCTTGGGTACATTTCGTAGCACTGCATTCTTCCACATCTGCTCCACACTGGGAAGGTTAATATGGGGATGTTCTCTACAAATTGCCCTAAAATTACTCTTGAAATGTCTAACAAATTTCTTACGTGGATCCTCAAAGTTATACTCCATCTGTGCAAGCTCGCGGAATGCATCAGCAATCCCTGTGGGATCTCTGAACTCCTGTTGCAACAATGTCTTAATGTCCCCATAAGTACCACCTGCCTCACATAAGCTTAACTCTCCCAGAACATATGTATGCAACTATGTGTCCATCCGGGTGAGTGCTACTGCCTTCCGCCGTTCTAAGTTCACAGTTACTAACTCCATCTGCATTAAAAAGTGATCCACCAGGGCCCTGGTATGTAGACCATACATTTCACTCATCCTTAGAATGTCAACATCCTTACACTCTAGTACTACCGAATTTCCCTGATAGCTCTGCATACCTCCTACAGGCAAATTTGACCACTATGGAGTTGGCTGCCGAAATGGATTTCCAGACTTCATGGGAGTATACTGTGATGGGCCTCCAATCTGGGTCGGGGTGAGTCTGGGTGGGCTTAACATCTCTTCCAAAGCTCTAATATGCTCGAAACACTCATCAATTGTGTATGGTTCCTGCTTTACATCTACTCCCTCAGGCATTTCAGTCTCAAGGTCAATTAATTTTTCTAAACGGGACTCCATCACGAATTATACAAAAGTGAGCAACCCCAGGAGGTGAATGCTCAACTATTAAAATGCCCAACTGCAACACCAAAATAGTACACACTACAAATACACATACCCAATAATTCTACATATAATACCAAGTACATATACGTTTGAGAACTGGGGGATGAGCTATTACTTTAATTTTATTTAATGACAATCTTCTAAATGACCACTCAATTATTGCTTACCAGTTTCATTACACTCACATTAATAGGTCATCCCACCGCTGCAACACCACTTGTACTGTACACTCTGCGATCCAGACTTTTGCATGGTCAAAATAGGGCAAAAATCAAGTTACTGGTGAGGACCACTGAGTGCTGGAGCGGTCGGGAACTCAGATTGACGGAGACTCTCTCCCAGTAGCGGTCTCTTCGGCTGCGTTTGTCACTTTTCAAGTGGTCAAGTTAAGAGTGGTAGCAGGCCAAAATGATGGGGTCAGTCTCCAACGCGGCCAACCCAAGCCCAACCTTAGCAGTTTCCCAAAATGCTCCTGGGTTACACATTAACAAGCTACTAGGTCAACTCTACCACCAGTTCTCAAGGGTTATACAAACAGTAAAGTTCAAATATGTATTAACTGATAAAAAAGGGTAGAAATCTTCCCATCTACAAGCCTTGCAGAATAATTATGAATCAGTTGGCACATTACTCAACATCATATGGTCCTAATATCAAAATCCAAAAAACATAGCTCCTTTGTCCCAAGTTCAGTCCAATGTGGCTCTCCATAATAGTCCTTCTGAGCTCATAGTTCACTGGTCCTGTCATATAATATTTTTGTCTTCCACACTAGGACCTTGACCTCCACACTGGGACTCAGACTCACTGGGACCGACTCCACACTTCGACCCGCTAGAAGTTAATATGTATAATGAATAACTATTCTCCCTAAATGCAAGTAATCTCTTCACATGATCAAGAAAGTCTAACAATAAAGGAAAATGAGTTACAGCACTCGACATTTCAATTAGAAATGGACTAACACATAGCACGGTCAATTTTTACGTTTCCCTCATCCGATTTTTTCATCCAACCTGAGTGTTTCCTGTGGTTTTTGGTGTGATTCGATCGATTTTGACCTTCGTTTCTATTGCAAGTCGCTAGTTTTTCTCGAACGCCACTAGCGACTTCCAGTGGAAAGGACTGGTCCAAGTCAACTAAAATCACACCAAAAACAACAGAAAACAATCAGGTTGGATGCCTGTTATCACGTGAAACGTCCTCTTTTTATTGCTAAAGGAAAATAACCTGTTCCATTTTCGTTTTTAGGCTACACTGAACTCCCAAAGTTTATTTTTTTTTTTTTTTCCGAGGGATTGTAGTGTTGTCGTTTGAATCTGATGATCATTTATGTCATAAATATTTTTTTTGCAGTCCTTCCCCCTCCCCCCAAGAATACTGGGAGACCTGTGGGAAACCGGGGTTTTGGGTGGGGGAAACAAACAAAAGCGAGTGATTTCCTACGGGAAATGTTATCAAAATCAAACTAAAAACACTAAAATCCTTTGAAAAAAAAAAATAATAATAATACTTTTAAGTTTCTTAGGGAGTTCGTGTTTTCTAACTGGGGGGCTTCGTCCCCCAGACCCCCCATGACATTAACCAAATCTCATCTAACCTAACCTAATCGGGTGTAAATAAGAAATATTGCCTTTATCTAGCAGTTTACAGTTCCTCGTCTTCATCTGAAGAGTCGTGTGTAGTAGTAACGGCAGCTGGTGACGGGTGCAGCGCAACACTTTCTGATCCTCACATATAATGAAACTTTTGCCTTGATTTGGGAACTTTGTTCCTGTTGATGGTAAAATACCATGCGATGGCACAAAGGCTATGGTTTTATCTTCTTGCTGGTAGAACTGTGAAATAGCAGTGAAGTAATAAATTTTGCAGGCTTCCCTGTCCATGGTTGGAGACGAACTGACTTTCAAATCTTGCGGGCCATAGCGTGGGGCGTTTGAAATCCTACTTTGTGATTGGCTAAATCATGTGCTCCACATGCGCTTTATCCACCCACACACATAACACGCACCAACGAACGCACACAACTGTCCGGCCACGGCAGGGAAAATCTCTCTCTCATAGAAAATAATAACAATGTATAAATTGCATAACTCATCAACGGTTGATTTAAGACAGAAGTGTCATAGAAGAAAAAAAGTTTAGAATTGCGTAAAGTATAAGGTGAGTTAATTGAAAACGTTAATGAAAAGTCGAAAATCGCATGAGGTATACGTGTAAAGTTTGGTCTTCCGGGACTAACTTTCAAAGGCGAGCGGGTGAGCGGACACTGCGCACTCGTCTGTGATTGTGATTGGCGGAAGTAAATCGCGTGTAACTCGTTTATTATTAATTTGCGAGAGAAATATCATAGAAGAAAAGATTCTTTGAATGACCAAATCTACTAGAAAGTGTTAACGAAACGTCGAAAATCGGATGAGGGAAACGTATAAAATTTGACCCACAGCACTACAGACACAGGTCTGCTCAAAATAATACTTATTGTAGGGATAATACAGAAGTACTATAACAAATAAGCATGAATAACTCTATGAAAAACATCATTGCATCGATATCATTGTGCCTCACAAAGTAACTACGTGAACATTAACTCACAACTAACATAGCCCTAATAAGTAGTGAATTGCAAAGTCATCCCAACACTTTAATAAACAATTCACAGTTCCAGGGCACCTGATATATGGCCCGCAAAAATCACACATTTATCTGAGGTTCAGACAGAATTCTGCTTCTTCGCTACCTTCTCATATTCCAGTTACACATTAAATAATAAAAAATGTACACAGATATATGGGAAATACCTCACTGGCCAGCTCACAGAATGCAAGGGAGGTGAGCGGGAACACAGACTCGTTTCTCCAAACTCTAATGGCGTCACCTCGCGTGATCGTTGTACACTTCTTGAGGAATGACAACACTGATACTAACACGAGTCTAATTCTTATTTTCGTCACTATTATCACTCGTGAGGTATCACTTATTCGCGCTTCAACATACCAAACATCAATATTATCAAATTACTTACAGAATTCCTTGGAGGGGGGGGGGAGGCAGGTGGTCGGTGTGGTAGTCACCACACCGACCACCTGCCTCGTTTCACCGTCTGTGGGAGAGTGATCGGAGTGAGTCACGTGAACATTGCGTGATGGAAGGGGAGGAGGGAGGATGACGGCTTACACAAATTAAAATTTTCATTACTATAGACTCGTGATAGACTCACTGTGATGCCTTTCCCCCAACTGATTACCCAAAAAAATGACATTCTCTGCTTACAATAATTACTCACCAACACCTCCCTCTATACGTTTGCATCGAAAAAACAATGAAGAATCATCGTGCCTAACGTCCCTTTACGCATGCGTACATTATGCAGGATTACGTGACCAAAGCCGTGATTTCGCGAGAAATAAGTCAAATATTCGGGTTGACTGACCAACTCGGCTGGGTTGATCTTCGGTGAGTGATCGCCTGTACAACAAACTATCAGCTGATGACGCTTCCTCCTCCCGCTCGCTCACCAACAGCAACTAATATGGCGACATATATAATTAATAAAGAATGTCTACCTGTATATGGAAAGCATATAAGCAACTGCATGACTCAGTATTTACTACTCATTATATGTAATGACATTACAAACGTTTTTGTCATCGTAACACCAGCCACACTACATTCACAAGCAGACACTATTATCGAAATGTTTAGCCTGTAATTCTTCGAACTTGTCTGCCTTCACCACATATATTTTGAGTAATTTTGTGAAGATATTTGGACGTTTAACTAAACAATAACCACAAAATAATTCTTATTTACTTAGCCATGGTTAAATATAAGGAAAAGTGGGAAGCATGTGGAAAAGTACTGAGAATCAGCTGAGCTGTGTTTACGTTTGCTATCCAACAGCAGCAGGTTGGAAGGGGACAACACTGCTCCCAACCAATGTTGAGGCAAAGTCAACATGAAGGGTCCCGGTTGTAATTTGATGACGTCACAGTGTTGGATTTTGTCCTCGCCTGGACAAGAAAATGGCGCTCAAGCCAACATAATGACGTAAAAAGTCAACAGAAGTCAAGTTCGATTGACTTCTAATTCTCGCGAAATCACAGCTCATGGCACATATTCCCATCCACTTGGGATTTTATATTATAAAGAGACTTAATACTAGTAAATTACAGTAGGAAAGAAAATGACTTAGCAACCAGGCAACTTAATCTACGTTCTGATCACGTTCGCATGGAAACAACTATATCCTGGCCACACTCTCTCACTAAACCGAACTATATAAAATGGACTAGATATAACTCGTTATCACTTCCGGGCACTACAGTATAACTTTGAGAAATGACAGGTGAATCAATTCTAAACACGAAATGTTATATCGGCGTGTGTTCACACGACCCTTTATGGAGCTACAGGTACTGATGACATTATGTGTGAAAATAGCCTCCCCAGAAATTTACTCATAACGTTATCAGTATTCCTAGCTCCGTAATGGTTGGAATTTGTACCAGTGTTGGTGTAGCTTTGTTTAGAATTCCCTCATCCTTCCACCTTTTTAACGTTTCTTCCAACCCCCTAACCCTCAGTTCCCACCCTTTCACATCCAGTTCCACCCTCTTCACTCTCAGTTCCCACCCACCTCACCTCCAGTTCCAACCCACCTCACTCCCGCTTCTCACCCCCAATTCCTGTCTCCACACTCCAGTTCCCATTAACTCTCCCCAATTTTCCACATCTCACCCCCAGTTCCTCTCTCCTCACTCTGAAATAGCAACCTATCTCTCACACTACCCAGCATCTCATCCCCAGTTCGCACTCCCTCATGCCCAGTTCCCACCCCCTCACCCCCAGTTCCCACCAACTCACCCACAGTTCCCACCAGCTCACTCCTCACCCTAAGTTCTCACCCCTCACCTCCAGTTTCGACCCCCTCACCCCTTCACCCCCAGTTCCAGCCCCTTCATCCCCAGGCCCCACCCCATCACTCCCACTTCCCATACCCTCACCCCCAGTCTCCACCCCATCACCCCCATTTCCCATACCCTCGTCCCCAGTTCCCATTCCCTCAATCACAGTTCCCACCCACTCACCCCCAGCTTGCACCCCCTCACACCCAGTACGCACCCCTTCACACCCAGTTCCCACTCCATCACCCATCAGTTCCCATTCACTCACCCCCAGTTCCCATCTCCCCTCCCTCAGTTCCCATCCCATCACCCTCAGTTCCCATCCCTTCACCCAAAGTCCCTCTCCCTTACACTGTCTTCTTCACCATCTCTCAACTCCCTAGAAGAAATATCAACCCCTTCAAGCTGCTTTAGTTTTCCAGTTTTCAGAAGTTATCCCTCATTCTTTGTGCTCCAAAATCTCTCTCTCTCTCTCTCTCTCTCTCTCTCTCTCCCTTTTCCGCTGTTCCCCCAGTCGCATCCACGACCATTCTTTCCTTGGATTTTTTTTTTTTTTTTTTTTTACCCCACCCTCACTGCAGTTCACTGGGTCAGCCACGCATCACAGTAATGGAATTTTGCGGCAATACACTAATTTTCTGCGACATTTTGTTTCACAGTAGGGGGAATTTTGCTATAATACACTGATATAAATCTTTAATTTCCAAACTACCCACGTGCAGTTTCTATCCTTCCGTCTGTGCCTTCATCTTTAGCTTCCTTTCTGATCATTCTATAGATGCTGTTGTAGACGGCCACAGTTCTTCTCCTACATTTATCAATAGTGGTGTTCCTCAGGGCCCTGTCCTATCGCCAACTCTCTTTGTTTGTTTTTTCATCAATGACCTAAGTTGTACATCTAACCCTATCCACTCATCCGCTGATGACTCCAACCTTCACCTTTCCATTCGCTTCCCGCTGTGTCCATCTCAGCAATTGCTTCAACAAACAAGGGATGAGGCTATGGCACACCTAATGTCTGACTTGGCTCGTATCTCTGACTGGGGTAAAAATGACCTAGTTGTTTTTAATGCATCAAAAACTCTGTTCTTTCATTTAGCAATCCGACAGAATCTTCCACAGAAGTACCATCTAATTTTTTACAATATCCAGCTCAGTCCTGCATCATCTTTAAACACACTTGGGGCTTCATTCTCTCGGGATTTATCTTGGAAAGAACAAATTACCTCGCATAAAATCTGCTTCAAAGAGATTGGGTGTGCTAAGCCGACTCAAAACCTTCTTTACCCCTTCACAGTTGTTGACTTTATACAATGGTTTCATTCACCCCTGTGTAGAGTACAACTCTCATGTGTGGGGAGGCTCACCACACGCAGCTCTTCTCAACACGATGGAGTCAAAGGCTTTTAGTTTCATTAACTCTCCTCCTCTTCCTGGATCCTTTCAATCTCTGCCTCTTCGCCGCACTGTAACATTTTATCCCTTTTCTATCGCTACTTCAATGGCTGCTGCTCCTCTGAACTGTCTGCATGCATCCCTCCACCACTATGGCTAGCACGTATCAGCCGTCATACAACAAACTTTCATCCTTTTTCTATCCAACTCTCAAATGCAAGAGTCAACCACTACTCCCAGTCCTAAATGTATACAACAGGTTAGCTCTGGAACTGTCTCCCTCTTTTTGTTTTTCCTACTGCCTATGATCTCCAGCCTTCCAAAAGCATTGTCTCCAGGCATCTCGAAATGGATGGATCATAAATATGGTTCCCTGTTATCTTGTTTTTGTGTCTCTTTGGAGGGAGTAATTTGCAGGCCCCTGGCCTTTGTTTCCTTCTTCTTTGCATTAAAAAAAAAAAAGTACTCTGACATTAGTTTCACAATAATCGAATATTTCTCCGCAATACACTCAGTTGTTGAGTATTGTCGACTTTTGTCCCTCCTTCACTATCCGCCATCTACAAGAGTTGTATATAAAGTTATTTATGTATGAACTGCATATATGTTAATAGATTTATAATTAATTAATTAGTCTATTTTTATGTTGTAAAGTGTGAAATATATTAACCAGATGTTATCTTGACGTTCCAGTATTAAATTCGTGAATTTTGAGATCCAAACTGATGTTGTACTTTTGTGTAAAAGCTGTGCTAAGCCCCGACTCCATTACGTAGTGTCCCTGATGGGTGGTATGTTGGGTGTGTGGCGGAGAGGGAGGCCAGCTCCTTTGACGGTGGATGGTGTTAGCTGAGAGAGAGAGAGAGAGAGAGTTTTCCTTTTCTTGCTCCTCTTTTCTCTCTTTCCCTCTCCTTTTCCATTCCACATTTCTTACCAAACCTTACATCTTTATTTCCCAACCTTCCTTTTGCCCTTCCTCCCTACTCGCTCTATACTTTTTCTTCTCCCCTCAACCTCGCTCCCTCCTACCCCTCCTTCTCTACTCCCTCGACATATCCAAAGTTTCGATTGTGTGTGTGTGTGTGTGTGTGTGTGTGTGTGTGTGTGTGTGTGTGTGTGTGTGTGTGTGTGTGTGTGTGTGTGTGTGTGTGTGTGTGTGTGTGTGTTACCATCATTAACAAAAATATTTTTAGGATTTCCACATCTTGTTTATCATTTCCTGCTGCAGTTTAATCATAGTTTTCTTAAGCAATGGAAAACTCATCACCGGAAACCAAAACAGACGGTGTCACATGTTTATTTTTACAATATATTTTGTTATAGTTCTTCTTTGCTGTTTGTGTAATGAATTTATTGACTTCTCTTTCATTAATTTTATTTCATTAGAGTTTATTTCTTTTAATCGGTAAAGGGCATCTGCGGGATGGTTATTGTGTTTTGATTAGTTTTATCGTTGTTTAAACTATGCAAAGCCATTATACTTTCATAATCCTCGGAAACACTTTTTTCTCATGCACTGGTTACCTGTAGTATAATTTTCCATTTTGAGGAAAAACATGTATATATTTGTCGTTTTATATCATTCTTCTCCTTCCCTATTTTTCAGTTATTATTACGGGATTTTGGAATGGAATCGTGTTTTCCAAAGGATAGCTAACATGCCACACACAAAAAGTTATAACTGACAGTTGAGTGTGAAAGCGGTTGCTGGTGTGTGTGTGTGTGTGTGTGTGTGTGTGTGTGTGTGTGTGTGTGTGTGTGTGTGTGATAGACAACAGATATAGACTGGATCACCCAGGAGGCAATACAGTGAGTTGGACTGTGAGAGCGAGGAGGTATTTGAGGTTGGGGGGAGGGGAGGCGGTAGTCCAGTCATAGGTTTGTTGTATGTCTGCTTGACGTCTTTCACTGTCTGACGTTCGGCAGAGTGGACTTCTTCACAAATATTGGATGACAGGTCATTTACGTGAGAGAGAGAGAGAGAGAGAGAGAGAGAGAGAGAGAGAGAGAGAGAGAGAGAGAGAGAGAGAGAGAGAGAGAGAGAGAGAGAGAGAGAATCAAAATCGTAGTATTATCAAACGGCGAAGATGGTGTATGGTAAGTTAAACTATCTATCTAATCTATTGGAGGCGCCTTGATCCCGTAAGGGGGGCCACAAACAAATCGCCTCCATCTCGCCCTGTCCCCCATCATTTCACTGCCCTGCTCCCAGCTCACACACCCCACTCTCATAAACCTCTCCATTCAATCCATCCGTCTCATCCTTGGCCTCCCGATCCCTCTGCCTTCCTCAACCTCACTCACGTACATTCTGCACGTTAGTCTCTCGCTCTCCATTTATCTCTGCATGGCGAAACCACCTCATTGTATTTCTCCTAACGCTTTCTGTCACATCCACATCCACACTACAACGCTCAATCACTTTCTCATTATTTTGTCCGTCTGTCTCCCCATGTAATTCCACATGCTTCTCTCAAATAACTGATTTCCACTACTCTCTTGACTTGTGTACTTCCAAGAAGGTCCAAGCTTCACTTCCATACTTTAGAGCTGATATCACAATACTGTCATGCAGCGACTTTTTTTCTTCCATGCTCACTCCCCTGTTTCTTATCACTGCTTTCAAAGAAGCAGGAACCTTTCTTCCTTGCTGTACCCTTTCAAGCACTTCACCCTCCAAATTTCCATCCTTACTTATCACACTACCCAAGTACTTAAATGCAGTCACATTTTCCATTTCCTCATGAACCAAACTCGCTGTACATCCAGTGACTTCATTTCTCTCGAAGACCATAACTTTACTTTTCCCTACATCCTACATTGACCTTTAGATTCCGTTTCTTACCACCTTCCAGACTCACTCACCATGCCTTGCAGTTCCCCTTCGTCTTCACTTAACATTACAATCATCTCCAACAACAGTATTGGGAGTTTCCAAACGCTTCCCTCTCTCATTAGGGCCACCTTAACATCCACTGTCCTACCTTGTATCTCTTTTATAACCCCATCCGTATACAGACTGAATAACCATGGAAACATGACACATCCTTGTTCCAATCCAAAATTCAAATAGAAAAATTCACTCAGTTCACTATCCACACTCACTGCAGCCTCAGCCCCCTAATACTCTTCACGGCATTCAGCAACTCCATATGTTCTTAATATTTTCCACGTTCCTTGTCTATCCAGCCAGTCATATGCTTTCTCCAAATCCATGAAAGCTACATACAACTTCTTTCCCTCCTCTAGAAACTTTTCCACTAAAGATCCAAGAATGAGTATCTGATCTATGCAACCTCTTCCCTTCCTAAAACTTCCCTGTTCTTCACCAACTAATTCTTTTGTTATTTCTCTAACTCTGTCAGTAAGTGTACTACCATAAAATTTTCCTGTTACACTAAGAAGACAACTGCCCCAATGATTATGAAACACTTCTATTTTCACTTTTGTACAGGGGAATAATTATACATGGCTTTCAATCTTCCAGGACTCTACCTTCGTCCCTAGCCAATCTGCACATATTCCATGTTTATTCAACAGCTATCTCTCCCTCATGCTTCAATATTTCACAAACACTCCATCATTTCCTGGGACTTTTCCCATTTTGAATTTTCATTGCTTCCACTACTTCCATCCAACTGATTTCCTCCTCTCATCTCACCTCCCTTCTTCTCCCTGCCACTCCCCAGTCACTTATAGACACATTACTTTCATTCTCTATGTTTATAAGTTCCTTAAAGTGTTCTCTCTATCACCTCATTTTATCTCCGTTCTCCACTATCAATCTACCAATTTTATCTTTCACTCCCCAATTAACTTCTTTAACACACTGTCGAACTCTCTTTACTTCTTTCCAGAACATTTTCTTACATTCCCTCCACTTTACACTCATATTTCCTCCAAAATCCTTATTCACACTCTTCTTACTCTATTTTACTAATCTTCCTCTCGACATATAACTCTCTCTTCCATCTCTCAACTTCTTCCACACTCTTGTTTCTCATCCACTTACTATATGCTTTCTTCTTTTGTGCCACAGCTTGTTTCGCCTCTTTAATCTATCATACTGTGCCTTGCACTCCCATTCGTCTTCTCTTCACCCCACACACACCCTCACTTGTTGCACAGATTTTTTCCTGCGAATATCTTGCACACCCTTTCCATTTCCCTCATCTGTTCCAAATCATTACCCAATCGCTCCTCCACTTCTTCCGTATATTCTGCCTTTTTTCATCCTCTTCCAACCTTTCTACTCTTCTAGTATATAAATTCATTCCATTTTAAATCTTAAGGCAGGAGGGAATAAGGTCCATGGTTTAAGGGTAACAAATAATGGTCCAGAGTGCCATTACGTTTGTAATCAGGGGAGCGAGTGGTTAATGGTGCTGTTGAGAGATTTTAAAAGGTATTAGAGTGAGGAGGCAATTATTAATGAGAGACTATATACTATTTTTCTTCCTGGTTATTACCCATTTATCCGGATCCAGCCCACTTCGTTTATCAGTGGGAAGTAACAGTAGGTGATATTGATGATGATGGTGATGACCAGCGAGTGAAAGAAGCGATCGAGCGATATTTACTCTCAGTTAAGTTTGGAAATGGGCGGCCCAACCCGACTAGGCCCGACCCTGCCGTCACGTTAAGCAGAAGGTAATAACTTTACTCCTACGTGAATTAGAGCTGAATTCTTTCTGCATGTGATGCATTCATTCGGTAAATTTTGTTACCAATTAAAAATTCATCCATAAAGGAGTAAGAACTGCTTCGAATCTCGAGTTTTCCAAAGAAGTGTTCGGCTTTAAGCGGTGATCGCCTCAATTACGAAATCAAATTGAAAAATAATTCCCATCTTTTTACTGTTTTTTAAACAACTCTAGCAATTAAATATTGGCGATTCCACCTATGATTTTATTTCAGAGGGAAATTGTGATAACATGGGATTCGTTTCCTCGTCACTCTTTCACAAATGGCACTTTACCGGTAATAAAAGAACAAAAGCTGGTGACATATATCTATCTATCTATTGCCAGACACCTCAATCCCGTTTGGGGTGCCCACAAACAAATCGCCTCCAAGTCGCCCTGTCCCCCGTCATTTCACTGCCCTGCTCCCAACTCATACCCCCCTCTCTCATATACCTCTCCACCCCATCCCTCCATCTCATCCTCGGCCTCCCCCACCCTCTTCCCCCCTCCACCTCACTCACATACACTCTCTTCGTCAGTCTTTTACCCTCCATCCTCTCCACATGGCCAAACAACCTCAGTGTGTTCCTCATAACGCTTCCTATCACCTCCACATCAACATCACAACGCTCCTTTATATCCTCATTCGTCAGCCTGTCTCTCCATGTGACTCCACAGGCTCCTCTTAAATAACTCATTTCCACTGCTCTCACTCTTGACTTGTGTCCTTCCAACAACGTCCAAGCTTCACTTCAGTACGTTAGAGTTGGTATCACAATACTGTCAGGTAGTAACTTTTTCACTTCCATGCTCACTTTCCTGTTTCTTATCACTGCTTTCAAAGAACCAGCAACCTTTCTTCCCTGCTGTACCCTTTTAAGCACTTCACCCTCCAAACCTCCATCCTTACTCATCACACTACCCAAGTACTTAAACGTACTCGCATTTTCTAATTCCTCACCATCCAACCTCGCTGTACCTTCACTGACTTCACCTCTCTCAAAGACCATCACTTTACTCTTCTCTACATTCACCTTTAGATTCCGTTTCTTACACACTCTCCCAAACTCATCCACCAAGCCTTGCAGCTCCCCTTCGTCTTCACTCAACAACACAGTATGGTCTGCAAACAACAGTACAGGGAGTTTCCAAACACTATCCTCTCTCACCAGGGCCACTCCAACATCCACTACCCTACCTTGTACCTCTTTTATTACCCCATCCATGTACAGATTGAACAACCATGGAGACATGACACATCCCTGTTTCAACCCAACTTTCAAAGAGAAAAATTCACTTAGTTCACCATCCACACGCACTGCAGCCTTCGCACCATCGTACGTACTCTTCACAGCATTCAACAGCTTCCCATCTACTCCATATATTCTTAACACTTTCCACAATCCTTGTCTATCCACTCTGTCATATGCTTTCTCCAAATCCATGAAAGCTGCATACAACTTCTTTCCCTTCTCTATGAACTTTTCCACTAAAGATCTAAGAATGAATATCTGATCTACACAACCTCTTCCCTTCCTAAAGCCTCCCTGTTCTTCTCCAACTAATTTCTCTGTTCTTTCTCTAACTCTGTCAATAAGTATCCTACCATACACTTTTCCTATTATACTAAGAAGACAAATGCCCCTATGATTACCACACTTTTCTTTTTCCCCTTTTCCTTTGTACAAGGGAATAATTATACCTGACTTCCAATCCTCCGGAACTCTACATTCCTCCCAGGCCAATCTGCACATCTTCCACATCCATTCTACTACTATCTCTCCCCCATGCTTCAGCATTTCACCACACACTCCATCAATTCCTGGGGCTTTCCTCGATTTAACTTTCTTCATTGCTCCCACAACTTCTATCCTACTGATTTCTTCCTGTCTTCTCACCTCCCTCCTTCTCCCAGCCATTCCCCAGCCACTTATACTCGCATTACTTCCATCCTTTACGTTCAACAATTCCTTAAAGTGTTCTCTCCATCTGCTCACTTTTTCTCCCTTCTCCACTAGTAATCTACCATTTTTAACTTTCACTCTCCTGCTAACTTCACTTCCACCCTGTCTTACTCTTTTCACTTCTCTCCAGAACATTTTCTTACAGTCCCTCCACTTTACACTCAAATTCCTTCCAAATTCCTCGTCCACTCTCTTCTTACTCTCTCTTACTAATCTTTTCACCTCTCTCTTTCTTTCTACATATAACTCTCTCTTCCGCCTCTCAACTTCTTCCACGCCCCTATTCCTCATGCATTCATTGTATGCTTTCTTCTTTTGTGCCACAGCCTGTTTCACCTCTTCAGTCCACCACCCTGTTCCTTGCACCCCCTTCCGTCTTCTCTTCCTTCCATACACCACATCACATGCTGCACATATTTCTTCTGTAAATATCCTACATACACCTTCCACGTCTCCCATCTGCTCCAATTCATATTTGCCCAATCGTTCCTCCACTTCTCTCTTATACTCTGCCTTTTTCTCATCCTCTTGTAACCTTTCCACTCTCCTTGCAACTATTCCTTACTCTCGTCTTTCCCTTCTTCTATTCCTCCATCTTACTTGAATTCTAATTCTGGCCACCACCAAGTTGTGGTCAGAAAGTCCATTCCCCCAACCTCTATAAACTCTTGCATCCATTACACATCTTCGCTTCCTTTCATCCACACACACATAATCAATCATTGCCTTCCTTTCATTCAGTTCACCACCCACCCTTCTCATCACTCGCCATGTATACCTGTGGATCATTTTATGCCTGAAGAGGGTATTGGCTATCACCAACCCCCTCCCGGCACAAATATCCACTAACGCACTCCCATTCTCATCTATCTCAGCAGGCACACCCAATTCACCAACTATTCCATCCACCTTCACATTCCCAACTTTACCATTCATATCACCAATCAATAACACTCTCTCATTCCTTCCAAACTTTTCCATGCACACTTCTACATTTGTCCAGAACTCTTCTCTCACTCTTCTAGCACGATCTTGCATTGGCGCATACACACACACAATCACCCACATTTGTATTCCAACTTTCAACTTTACCCATACAATCCTTGACCCAGCTGATCCATACTGTCTTATGCTCCTCTTCCATCTTTTACTCACAACTATACATACTCCTTCCTTTGCCCTCTCATTCTCACCTACTCCTACACATATACCCCATCCATACTCCCATTCTCTCACACTTTCTTCTCTCCATTTTGTTTCAGTTACTCCACATACATCCACTTTCGCACCCTGAAGCACCTGGACAATCTCTCTCTCTCTCTTTCACCTCATCATTCGCTCACCTTACATTCCACGTTCCGATAACCATGTTCTTTGTCCGGTCCTTGGTCGTCATCGTTTGGTCAGTCCTTGTCCGAGGCTTATTGTTTTTTTTTTTTAGTTAGTTGTTTTCCGGGGAGGGGCACTAACCCTCCGTCAACCCTTTTGGTCGCCTTTTACGACAAGCAGGGATACTGGGGAAGTATTCTTGAAAAGCCCCCTACCCCCAGGGAGGTGACATCCAGGGATGAATGTGTTAGCAAACTAAATCGGGATCTTAGTGTGTGTGGTGGTATTTGTCATTTGTTCCTTGGACTTGGCCACATTGTTAAAACTTTACCCTTGATTGTAAAATCTTACAGACATTTTTTTGTTCAAGGTAGAGAGGATTTCTGTTAGAAATGGGGTTGCTTAAGCCAGTCCCTCGAGTTTGTAAAGTCTCTCCAATGCTGGATAAAATCATCTGAGTCGGCCATAATAAAATAAGAGAACGCCATCGTAGTGAAGTGGCTTAAAACATACTTGTTGTGAATGAGGCAGAAATTATTAGTAAAAACATGGTTGTGTAAAATACCAACATGTAAGAGGAGCAACACACATGTCACAGTACCACAGCTACCGCCTGTGATCTTTTAGTGGTTTATATACACGATGCACACACTTTTTTGTGTTGTAATAGCCACTACCTGGGTTCAAATCCGGAGTAGGCTAAGATTATTAAACACCAGTTGTAGCTCAGCGTAGACCCAGGAAGTCCCCTAAAATTATTGTTGGTTTATATCGTATTTGCAAACACTGGATGGAATATAAAAATATTTTTGTGGCTCAAGAAACGATCCCGCCGGGGAGAGGCAACAAGTTCTTGTGCTATAGCTAAAATTACACACCTTCCTGACTTGGAAGATAATTCATTCTGCCTCATAATATCTGGACTGAGGCAATAATCCAGTATTCCTTGTTAAATAATCCAGTCTGCCTCATTTTGTATAGATGTAATACTCCAGCATCCCTTGGTAAGTAAATCATTCTGCCTCATAATATCTGGACTTAGGTAATAATCCACCATCCCTTGGTAAATAATTCAGTCAGCCTTAGTATCTGGACTGAGGTAATAATCCAGCATCCCTCCCGGCATTGACCTTGTGTTGCACACCAGGGCCTGCTGCCATTAATTAGTCACCAGCATTAGTCAGCCACCCTTCAAAGTTACCCTCGACTCCCCCAGAATAGTCTGGCATGAGAGGTAATAATTCATGGCCTCAGGCTAGTTTCAACCTCAATAAAATTCCCTTCCAATTTCTTGCTCTTAGTTTTCTACGTATTACATGTTTTCTGCATGAGTTAGTATACAATGTTTGCAGACATATGTTAGTAAAATATAGATGAAATGAAGATCTTTCAAAACGAAAAACATCGAATATAGTAGAAGACAGCCGGCTGAGTTATACAGTGTAGGGGAACAGCTACTGGTAGAAATTATGTAGTATAAAGACAGATGATAGATTTAAGTTATTAACGTTTGAATTTATGTCATAGAGACATGGGGGTTGCCAGAGTATGAATGAAAAGTGCATTTGTTGAATAACAAGGACAGTTTGAAGAGTTCTGCATTGCGTATACATATAAAATAATATATTAAGACTTTCTGTAATGGATTTCATATGTTCAGTAGTTGAAGCAAAATTGATGTTGATTGCATAACCATTACAGTAAGTATTTATACTGCATTTGCTGACTTACCAATCGCTTCATGACACCAGGACCATCATCACCGTCAACATGCTGTAATTGCTCACAGATAGTTAACCTGTAACAAGGCAACACCATGGCCATAATAGTGACTCTTGTTTTTATTTTTACATTGACTTTGCAGCAGAAATTTGGCTTGCAGTAGTAATTTGGTTTATGGTCGTAGCAAATCTGATAGTAATAATGTATATGATTGATCCCTTCACTCCAGCCGACACAGTTCCAAGTGGAATAAAGTTGTGCTCGATGATAACTCCTTTACTTGACTAACTATTCTGTACCTCCACCTACTCCACCGCTACTTCAAAAGCTCACAGAAGGCGTCAGTATATATATATATATATATATATATATATATATATATATATATATATATATATATATATATATATATATATATATATATATATATATATATATATATATATATATATATATATATATATATATATATATATATATATACACAAAGAGAATTAAGAATTCTTGAAGGCAGGGTTCACTTTCATTTATTCTGGGTTTTAATTCGGAAGGTATGTCACTTGTTATGAAGTTGTAAATTATTGTAAAACTGACCCAAAGTGACAAGAGTTGATCCAGCTCGATATTTAGCCCAATATAACCTCACACGAAACTTCATCTGTAACAAGAAGAAAAATGAGTTCATTCATCTATAATTACAGTGAACAAACATGAAGGTGAAGCAGTAGTACTTTGGAATCTTGTCAGTCAACCCCACCCATACCTCTGGTTGAGCCAGACCCCAGAGTTATACCCCCACCTACTTCCCGCCCATTCCCTCTTGTATTGAACAACCACTTGCCTCCAACCTAATGCCACCTGGATAGCACCCTCACCTGCCTTCTTCACAATTGCACCTGGATTGTATTCCACCTGACTCCCTCCCAGTCCCATCTGGATTGTACCCCCACCTGCCTCCCTCCCAATTCCGCCTGGACTGTAACCCACCTGCTTCCCTCCTAGTTCTACCTGGATTGCTCGCTACCCGATTATAGCAAGTTGAGTCCATTACTAAGAGGATATCAGGAATAAAAAATCCTTACAGACACACACACACACACACACACACACACACACACACGTAAACAAGATCATTCTTCTTCCTTCCATAAAACCCCTCCACGTGTACTGTTGTCAGGTATGATAATCCTGTAATCCTCTATATCTCTGCACCATGTCCACCCTACCATATTTATATCACATTCTGTAACAACCCACCTATCATACACTTACATTCATCATATATCCATGCACTCACACTGCTGTTATCCATTTATCTATCATCACGACAGATTTTGGATGCATTCTTCTTACAGTCATTTGTATTCATAGTGTTCATCCATCGTTCTGCCGCACTGTTCAGACTGTTCATCCCTCCATTCGTCTTGTGTCCCATCCACTTTGACTTCATACATCCATTGTCTATTCATCCATCTTGCTCAGAAAGTAAATTATTTTTTCTATCCATCCCATGAATATAGTACATGCTATGATCAGTCTGTTTAATACACAGGTTGTAAGTCTTTACACTTTTCGGTGGTAGTCTGACACTCATCAGATTACCACAATCTCACAAGTACCACCCATGCCACACCAGTACCACCCATGTCACATCAGCACCACCCATGCCACACCAGTACCACCCATGCCACACCAGTACCACCCATGCCACATCAGCACCGCCCATGCCACACCAGTACCACCCATGCCACACCAGTACCACCCATGCCACACCAGTACCACCCATGCCACATCAGCACCACCCATGCCACATCAGTACCACCCATGCCACACCAGTACCACCCATGCCACATCAGCACCACCCATGCCACACCAGTACCACCCATGCCACACCAGTACCACCCATGTCACATCAGCACCACCCATGCCACAAAAGTACCACCTTTGCCACACCAATACCACGCTTGCCACACCTGAACCACCCTTGCCATACTAGCACCACCTTTGCCATACCAGTACCACCCTTATCACACCAGCGCCACCCTTTTCATACCAGCAACACACTTCCAGCACCAGTATTAACCTTTTTACACCAGTTCCACTCTTGCCATTTCAGTAGCACCCCTGCCACACCAGTATCAACCTAGCGACACCAGTACCACCCTCGCCACACCAGTATTACCCTTACCACACTAATACCATCCTTGCCACACCAGCATAACACCAGTACAATTACATTTGGCTGGTATGGAATCCGATACCACTCCCGCCCTGGCTTTTTCCAGTTCGCTAGGTGATAGTGGCGATGAAAGAGAGGTAATTTCTCTCTCTCTCTCTCTCTCTCTCTCTCTCTCTCTCTCTCTCTCTCTCTCCATTACATCATTCCTTATTTATTTTTTCATCTCTCTGATACCTCTAGTTTCCGTTCAAATTTTCTCTTGCCGTTATTCTTTTCTCCTTCCCGCTCGCCTGAAGTTTCAATTCATTCACCTTTCTGTTTCTTTCTTGCTTCTCTTTCCTTTGCTTCTGAAGCATCTCCGTTCTCTTTTAACCAGCCCTGATAGCGAAGCTGGTATTGTTTTCAATTTGTCTGTCTGTGTGTCTGTTAGCAGGATAACTTCGCAACCGCTCCAGATATCATCACAAAATTTTGCAGGTTTGTAGTAGGGGAAAAAACCTCCTACGAGTTCGAAATTGGTGAAAGAGTGTCAAGGTCTGTGTGTCTGTTACCACGATAACTTCACAACCGCTCAAGATATCATCACAAATTTTTACAGGTGTGTAGTAGGGCTGAAAATCTCCTACGAGTTCGAAAATGGAGAAAGTATGTCAAGGTCAAGGTCATATTCCGAGCCGCGCTAGATATGTATCGGCTCGCAGCTGGTGTTATTCCCCCCTTGGGGGGGGGGATCCTCTGGTTATTTCTGATTCTCATCTTGTCAACCTTTTGTTTTTCTCTCTCTTTGTCTGCTACGACAGAGAAATTGGTATTGTTTTCAATTTGTCTACCAGTCTGTCTGTGTATCCATTAGCACGACAACTTCGCAACCACTCAAGATATAAAAAATTTTTACAGGTGTATACTAGGAATGGAAATCTCGCACGAGTTCCAAATTGGTGAAAGTAGGTCAAGGTCTGTGTGTTTGTTAGCTAGGTAACTTCGTAACAGCTCAAGATATCATCACAAGATTTTACAGAGTTCGAAATTGGTTAAAGTAGGTCAAGGTGAAGGTAATTTTCCGAGCCGCACCATATACTGTATATTTATATCGGCTCGCGGCTGACGGGATTTCTTCCTTGGAAAGGCCTGTAGTTTTGCTTTTTTTCTGATACATAACTCATTCTCGCCCATATTTTCTGCTCTTCATTTTTTTTCTTTCCTCTTCACTTTCCTTCTCCCTCCTTTTGTTCCAGGCATATCTTCGCGTTATTTCTTCTGCGCTTCTTTCTCACTCATCACCTCATCCTTTTCTTTCTCTGCCTTTCACACCTTCCTTTTCTCATTTTCCTGTCGCACTTTTCAGCTTTTCCTCCTCCTGTCCCTCTCCCAGGCCCCATCCATAAGGGGGTTAACCGTAATCAGTCAGTAAGGGAATATCACTTTTATGAGTTAGTGGAGCAAGAGAAGCTTGTGATGGATGATGGAAGGACGCATTGACAAGTTTGCCAATGTACTGTGTCACACAAACTTTGGGTCAAGGAAAATATTACCCAAAACATTGTAACTAATGGGCCTGTGTTTAGCAAATTATGGCGATTAACAGATTGCCAGAGGGATTGATTGTGCTTAGGTATCTGCTCTGACAGTGTTTAGAAGGATTAGCGGAGCGATTGAATGTGATTACTGTAGGTCTCTTCTCTGACAATTTTTATATTAGTGGAGGAACTGAATGTGATTAGTTCTTTGTGTACCAGAGCACATGTATGTATTTGAATGTGAAAAGCTGGAGAGAGAGAGAGAGAGAGAGAGAGAGAGAGGGGGGGGGGAAGTGAGTTATTTATATTCGTTGTATAATTTCTGCTTTGCATTAAATTAGTTCACTGACCCAGTATATTAGTCACTACCACAGCTAATGGCGGTCAGTGGACATGTTGCGGTAATATACTCTGGTTTTACGGTCTGCAGCGATCATTAAGTGCTGATGTCCTCTTTCTGTGTTTTTCCCCTCTTTCTCTCATGTTCCTTCATCTTTCATCATCCGATGGTCTTGGTTGTCCAATTGTTTTAGTTGATTTTAGTAATAATATATGACAGTATTGCCGTCGTTGTTGCTGCCATCATCATCATCATTCAGATTTTGCTCCATATGTAAAGGCAACCGTTGTGGTTCATTTATGACATAATATAGGACAAAAGCAGCACCCAAGCCTGTTGCGTGTGATGGAACCATGACGCTGCACCACCACAGGTACACCTTGTTGGCAGGTGTCCGTCATTTCTTGATCTATTTATTTACCATACCAGTACAGGAAGTACATATGCAGCCTTCATTACTCTTTATCCCCAGGAATAGTGACCTATTGTTAACCAATGCACGAATCATTTATCAGCAAATTACACATCCAGGTTATATTTCAACTTCAATATCACTAGCTTCCTATCGAGAACTGCTGTTCACATCCATATATATGTTTCTGAGATCATTAAACTCCAGCTTGTCGCTGATACCTAAGTTATAATGAGCAACAAGTGCTTGTGATCTAAGCTGATGGGTGTCGTTATAGTATTGCCAGCAAGTAGTTACAGGTTTACCTTTACAAGCTGACAATTCACAAGGGTGAACAGACTGACCAGGATAGCAAGGGTAGAACATTTGCATAGCAGGTCGCTTCTGAGTGGACACGTTTATGAAATTCATTCATATTCGTAAATTTTGCTTCTGTACACGTGTGTGAAAAACAAAGTCGTTTATAAGAGATAATGTGAGTAATTGTAACCTTGCTGTAGGGAAATTATTGTTGACCTTGCTATGTGTGTAAACTGACCAAAGTTATATGTGAGTATTTGTTGGCGTACCACAAGACTTAACTGTACTGACTCTGACTTTACTGCTGACTTGTTTTTAATCTCATTCAACTAAGTGATTTGCGTATAGCTTGGGAAGACATGTGTAGTTACAGGATATAAACGTGTGCGTATCTTTTTTGTGGAGAGAGAGAGAGAGAGAGAGAGAGAGAGAGAGAGAGAGAGAGAGAGAGAGAAGTGGCGTAGGACACGCACCCACCCACATGGAAAACACACACACACACACACACACACACACACACACACACGGTTGTAGTCTACAATATGTATTTTTAGTGAATGGTTAACGTGTTATATTCACTCTCACTGCATCCCTGTGTAACTGTTTGTGTCTGTCTTTCCACTTATTTCCATACTTTCCCCATACTTTACCCCTACCCCTTTGTGTGTGTGTGTGTGTGTGTGTGTGTGTGTGCAATAATATCTCAAAGCCGTTGTCAGGCCTCTGCATCATCCAAGTCAATTGTGTCATTCAACATCTGATCCTGAAATTCAGTCATACGAGGCACCGCCTGACGGAAGCTCATGACAATAATAATGGCATTAGTGATTCTGGCTTGGGGCGATAAGGATGGCGATAATGACCTGGTAATGTTGGTGTGGTAGTTACAGTAATAAAGGTCTTAGTGATCCTGGCTTGAGGTGATCAGGATGGTGATTATGACCTGGTAATGTTGGTGTGGTAACAATAATAAAGGACTTAGCGATCCTGGCTTGAGGTGATCAGGATGGTGATTATGACCTGGTAATGTTGGTGTGGTAGTTACAGTAATAAAGGTATTTATGATCCTGACTTGGGGTGATCAGGATGGTGATCAAGACTTGGTAAGATTGGTGTGGTAGTCTCACAGATTACGGACTTACGTTTACAAACCGCTATGTCCACATGCTAGGGTCACAGCACCTGAGAGCTATTCTCACAATATTATATTAGGGATGGTAGAGATTGTATAAAGAAATGCATAATAGGTCATTAATATTCATGGGTATATATGCTTCCAACCTCCCCCACTTCACCCTGCTTCCTCCTCACTTCCCCCCAAGACTGCTTGTTCTGAGAGACTTTTCCAGAGTTGATGAGGGAAGGGGGGGGGGAGAAGGGCCTGTGTGGGGGGAGGAGGAAGCCCATAGGTGTAATTGCTACCATTATACATACACAGCAGGGCAGTGAAATGGCGGGGGACAGGGCGACGTGGAGGCGATTTGTTTGTGGTCACCCCAAACGGGATTGAGGCGTCTGGCAATAGATAGATACATACATACATACATAAGCATAAGAACCCAGAGAGAGAGAGAGAGAGAGAGAGAGAGAGAGCAACAAGAAGCGGTGCCAAAGCACAGCAAACCTGTCCCCATCAGTCATTTTAGTGCTGACGTATAAACACAACAAGATATCTTGCCAAAGATGTCTCTTATCAAATTTTGAGTAAATAGCGTGAAAATTGACGATCTTATGCTCATTTGGAATTTAAGGCCCGACCCACCTGACATTGACCCCCCTACCGTTAACTGGGGGGTGACCCCTCTGATGTAATGAATGTTATGGGATGCAGTTTTGAAAGATGCACCTTTAGGTTTTGGTTTCATGTCGATATGACAAATCTGAAAGGAGTGTGGAGGAAAAACACGATTTTTACCCGTCCCTGTTCTTTTACCTTTTTGGGCCTACAGCCTAGGCCTTGGCCCAATTTGGCCCAAAATTTTATCAGGTGATCAGATAGTCACAGACCATCATCCCTGTAACTTTGTTCAAAAGTGTACCAGTAGCTTTCGCGTGAGGATGTTCACAAAAAAGACAAACAGACAACCAAAATACAAACAAACAGACAGACAAACCCAGTAAAAACAATACTCGTCCCCGAGCCCCTCCGGAGAGGGGACGGGTAATAAAACAAGTGGCCTGATGGTAATTTAACTCCGTGCGCTGATCAACTCGGGATGTCTGGCCTTACACGAGAGAGAGAGAGAGAGAGAGAGAGAGAGAGAGAGAGAGAGAGAGAGAGAGAGAGAGTACACAGATGTCGAAATAGTACACACGAAATGATTTACGAGCATAGATTAACACACACTAGCTTACATACTGTAGATTCACAGGTGCACATATTGTAGGAGGATTTATGTAAACACACACACGCACACAAGACCAAAGGGGGACATAAAGGAATCTACACTTGAAGACAACTGTCAGAAGATTTACAAGTGCAGACTTTGATCATAGTTATGAGAGAGAGAGAGAGAGAGAGAGAGAGAGAGAGAGAGAGAGAGAGAGAGAGAGAGAGAGAGAGAGAGAGAGAGAGAGAGAGAGAGAGACAGAGACAGAGACAGAGACAGAGACAGAGACAGACAGACAGACAGACAGACAGACAGACAGACAGAGACAGAGACAGAATTTTCACTCCTACATCTTTATCTTGTCCTGGCTATCTTCGTGGTCCCGCTTCTCCCACTTTTGTATTTCGTTGAAACTCTCTCTCTCTCTCTCTCTCTCTCTCTCTCTCAATAGACAGATCAAATACGTGTGACGGTGTTCATCTCTCCTCCTCCTCCTCCTCCTCCTCCTCCTCCTCCCCTGGCTTTCCCTCTTCCACCCATTTGTGTCCCAGTCTCCTATCACGTGATCTGTATTTTTTTGTGGCCTTAACTGCACGTCAGCTAAGATAAGCCGTCGACGCCAGACATACTAAAATGCTTAAGTGATTCCATCAGGAATGAAAGAATCAACCCTTCTGTTACCTCTCTCATTTTCCTTTTACCTGCGGCGATAGCCAACAGGACAGTGAGTAGCCAGAGTTCTCATTATTATTATTATTATTATTATTATTATTATTCTGGTTCTTCTTCCTCTGGCGGATTTGTTGAAGGGAGGCCTTTGGAGACACAAAAATGGTAACATATATGGCAATTTGACATGGATAATCCAAATCTGCCATCAGTTGACACCTGAGGTGGCGCCATCTAGTGACAACGCTAGTAAATGTGCTTAATTTAAGCCTATTGAGACATAAAAGTGGTCTCATGTAAGGTTATTTGACATGGAGAATGTAAATTCGCCGCAGGTCCCAGAACAATTCCACTCTTGTTGTGTCAGCGCCTTCCTGCTAGCAAACGTTCCTGGCAGCAGCTGCGATTAATAGTAAAATGTTGTCGTGCATTTAAAGCGAGGATATTGTGTATGTGTGTGTGTGTGTGTGTGTGTGGATACAATGTAATTGCACCAGGGAAGGCTTTGTTGATGTTAAGGCTTCGAGACGACCACCTCCATTGATTACCGGTAAAGTTGAGAATGGCCGTGAGTAACAGTGTGGGCGTGGGTTTATAGGTGGATGTAGATGTGGGTGTGGATGGAACCCACGTGGGTGTAGTGTGTGAGTGTGTGTGTGTGTGTGTGTGTGTGTGTGTGTGTGTGTGTGTGTGTGTGAAAGAGACAGACAGACAGACAGACAGACAGAGCCAGAAAGTCTAAGCTTGAATTGCTCGCGAGATTTTTTTTTTTTTTTTCAAAGGTTATCCCTGATATATTACATTGTTCGTAGGCTACGGTGTTGTCTCCTGGCCGTGTCTATCAGTTTTATCTCCTGTACTGTAATGTATAATGTGGAATTTCCAAAGTATTTAAATTATCCTTACTACCTTCGTCAAGAAGAAACATGTACCAGTTACACAGAATCGTCTGATGGTAAACAAAATTTGATATTTAAATGATATCCTGACCTACAAGGTGTCAGAATTTGTCTGCTTTGTGAATGCGTATGCGTATATAGTATATTTCTGCTGTCTTGCAGTAATGACACCAAGCCTCCACTGGGCCGCTACATGATCCCGACTGATAGTCCCCTCCCGGTCAAACCGGTCGGGGACTATAGGTTTCCGCGGTTTCGTCAGTACGTCAGTACGTCCGTCAGTCCGTCCGAAGTTTCGTGTCCGCTCTGTAACTTTCACATGCATGGACAGATGTTGATATAACTCTCCCCATACCATGACGGTGTGTCGTGCTTAACAACAAGCCATCTATTCCAAAGGTCAAGGTCTTTACAGACCCAATTTATATACACAGTACATACGTATTGCTGACATACCCCCATTGTATACACAGTACATATGTATGGTTATCATCCGGTAAGGGACTTTGTATTGCATGGGTATACTTCATTCACTCACTGTTAGTCTTTAACGTCTGCTCCTGTAGTGCAGTGAAGTGAGGCGGTGCCTCACGGAAGCTCATGACAGTTTGGGTAATAGATAATGACAGTGACAATGGGCAAGGTTTGGCATCACTCACTTCTCTTTTTTGTATGCTAATCCACAACATAGCCGAATTCTATTTATACACATCTTGTTTACACAACATACCATCTTTACAGAGACCCACTGCATACAGGTTATTCACAAGTTCGATTGACATGACAAAGGAACTATGAACAACCCAACAGTCTTCAGTATACTGCTATAGTTCTTTCCAGAGTAGAGTTGAACGAGGATAATTGGAATATGTGTTTTAAAATGAACCTGAACAAAGCAAAACATATTTTCTCCCAGTAAGACACACACACAAATCTGTTGTCTACATATTCCTCTTGTTCGCGCAGAATCTGTTGAATTAGACTGAAGCTGAAAACTTTATTGTCGCTAAACGTACGATAGTAAGTGTGTGTGGGAGGGGGGGGCTGTAGGTGTGGGTGTGTGGGCGTAATGTCATCAGTGAAGGCTTTCGTGATGTTTAGGCTCCGTGATGCACCACTTCCTTTGATTTACAGGTAATACAGTTGGATGTGAGAATCAGTGACGATGTAGATGTAGGGTGAGCGTAAGAGAGAGAGAGAGAGAGAGAGAGAGAGAGAGAGGGAGACCATTTCCAAGAGTGAGTAGTGTCCTTTCCTGTCACTGTGTCAGTACTTGAATTCAAACACAACATACTCTGAAATAATACCACATGTCTATGTTATTATAGAAGTGAAAATTTGATTTATATACATATGTATTTTATTTATGTTATTTGATTTGATTTTTCAGGTGAATTAGGCTACTCAGGAAGTGAGTGGGTAAGCTGAGAGTACTTCAAGGTAGTTAGAGAAATGGTCAGGGTATCATGTTGTAACTGAGTGGGAGAAAGTTTGGGAGAGAGAGAGAGAGAGAGAGAGGGGGGGGGAGACCATTTCCGTGGCTAATTAGTGTCTCTTCCTGTTATTAAGTGGTACAATCATACTCCCAGTCCAACTCTGTACTAAACATACTCCTATCATTATTATAATATTATTCCTACTCCTTCTCCCTCTCCTCCTACTGTGAACCAAGAATATTTTCCTTTTCCCTGTCCTGATACTCTGTACTAACACATATCTTTATAATATTGCTCTTACTCCTTCTCCCTTTCCTCGGTCCTTCGTCATCCCTTCCATTCGCTGACATTTAGCCTCTCTTGCATCTGTGTCTACCTCATTCTCTGGTTCCGTCTGTACTTCTTCCCGCCTCGTTTCACTCACAGTCTAAGTAATAGACTGTGGTTTCACCTTTCTCTCTCCGTCTCCCACTCTTTCCCTCCGTTTCACTCTTTTACACCCCCTTCTTGTTTTCACATTTATATCGTTAATCCCCTCACTCTGCCAGCTTCTCTCAGTCTCCCTTCTTCCTTTAGGTATTCTCATTTTTTTACGTTCCCCCCCCCCCACTCTCCCTCTCAGCATCCTTGCTGTCATACGAATGTTTTCTTAACACCGGGTAAACAATATAAAACTAACTTCATAGACAGAAAATATATCCAGCGTCAGGAGTGCAATTAATATTTTTAGTCTCGACTTCCATTTTATAGTTACTGCTATAATCGTCCAATTTCTATATTAATGTTATAGGGATATCAATCTTTCATCCTAAATCCTTGTTTTTTAAATTGTATTTTAACATTTTTCAGCATACATTTACTTTAGGTATGAATCATAAGCTTTTCCCATCATCTGTTTTCTATTTCTCTACATAATGCCTTCATCTGGTCGTAGTCACCTTTCCCCACTCCATTCCTTCCCCTAATTATCTAACAGATTTGGCTTACAGTTCTCCTCCTTCCTTTTCTTAGCCCATTCATGTCAACTTGTGCTTCTTATTGGCCACCTTCACTCCTTGCCTGGCTCTCATTATCTTTCTAAAACCCTCGCCTTATTCCTTGCGTTTGTTTCAGGCACAGATGTTATCACATTACAAGTATAAGAGACAGAGAGAGAGAGCGAGAGAGAGAGAGAGAGAGAGAGAGAGAGAGCAAAAATTTAACGAGACAGCACAAGATGTGCAGAGTAGGGGAGGGAGCGACAAAGTGTTCTACCTGACCCTAAATCTAACATGCCATACTGAATGGAGATCTAACCTCAATCTTATACAGATATATAAATTTGACAGTGGCGCGCCACAGCTCGGTGGGGGCTGGAGTCCTTTTACAGAGTCAGACTCTGTGCCAGAGAATTTTGGGGCAGTTTTATCTTCATGGTAAACATAAACATGTGTATCTGCTGAGATGACATCACCACGCGAGTTTGCTGACACAAGGCCACGCCAATCAACGTGTGACTGACACCAGGCACTTCTCACCCACTACTCCAGGGGTCGGCAACCTTTTGAACATGGTGTGCCAATTTATAATTAATGACAATTTTTTCGCCACTTTGCGTGTCAGGTAAGATTTTTTAACACTGTAGCGACAGTGTTAATTGATTTAGTAAGGAAGGATGTGCCCACCTCTCTCTCTCTCTCTTTCTCTCTCTCTCTCTCTGCATATTCAATATTTTCTTTGTTACAATGGATCACGTTGAGTGCCATAGTATAGCACTTCACGTGCCAAGTCTGGCACGCGTGCCTAGGGTTGCCGATCCCTGCACTACTCATTACTCATTATTCACATAGCTCCTACTCATACTCATTTATTTCCACAGTATTGAGTTGGAAATTCGACGTTCTATGCTGAGGTTTGCCTGTGACTACAGCTGTTAACCACCACATACACCAGGCCATGGAATTTCCCGAGTAATATCGTCCATCAACACAGCCCTAGAATTATCAAGAGATCTTCAATCAACCCTGCATTTTTCTTCCGAGATCGACAGTTGCATCGACACGCCTCTCCGATCTGTATCAAGTGGGTGAAATTATACTTACTCATTTCTTCTCAGTGCTAAAATTAAGTATATTCAACTCCTTTACTTATTTCTATATATACATTTATACACTCACTATTTATCATTTATTACAACTCATTTACTCATCTATTTAGTTAGGACATAAACAAAAGGCGTATTTCATAACACCATATCTTAATGACAGGGATATTTTCGCCACCATCCACGTTAATACCAGATGAAAAACAATTAGCTCCAACAGTGGATTCACAATTAGGAGAGCACCAAGGCAACACACCCATTGTACAAAATTCAACACAAACTAAAGATCAAGAAACAAATACGTCAGTTCTAGATGATGAGTGGGAAACGCCCTCTGACGTAGCAAGTGAGGACTTTGTCGCTGACTTGCACACATATGCCAATACACTTAACAGGGTTTACCGTTCCGGCCGAACCTATTCCACCATTCCCTCACACAACGATAAACAAGTTCAAGTTAAATTAACAGAGCAAACAGTGAAAATGAATAACGCAACAAATAACGCGGATCAAACATCCCCACCTCATGTTTATGTTTACCATGAAGATAAAACTGCCCCAGAATTCTCTGGCACAGAAAAAGATCGTATTGACGTCATTTCATTGGTCAGTCAGTGCGAACAAATCTTTATCAAAAGACACATACTAGATGAACAAGAGAAAAGGACCGAGAATACGTCGAGAGAGAAAAACAAAACAAGCAAACGAAGAGTGAGACATGACTCACAACTCACAACCACCTGACCTCACCCTCCTCTCTCTGCTACCACCCCCCAACCTCCACCTCTGACGCAGGAGTGAAGAGGTCAAGACGACGAAGCAAATACCAAGCCCATATTCACAACTCATCTTACTCATTCATCTTCACTCAAGTTACTCATCGTTACTCATTCACTCACCACAGCTACCAGTGTGGGAAGTCGACGTCACCATACAGTACGTGTTTGCTGAGACGACGCCACGTCAATCAACTCGTGTGTGACACCACCACTCACACCACGGTAAAAACTAGTGAGTTACATAGTTACTTCTTTTATACAATACACAGTGATAGATAAAAAAAAAAACTACTGCACAAACATATAAAACGTGCTGTATAGTTACAACTTAAATACATATACCTACATCATTTATCTTCACAGTTCAGTCATTAAATACTTGCACCAACAATAAATATTCTACACTGTATATATTCATTCATTTATTATAGCATTTATTTACTACCAACAAATGTTACCATTTATACCTACATAAAATACGTGTTTCATACATACAGCCATACATTATTACATATACAAAGTAATAAAGAAAATATACCATCACAGTTACTCAGTGAGTGATTAAAAGAACTGTATTAAACATTTATTAATTAAAGCTACATTGTGGAAACAGATAAATTAAGTTACAAGGAAAACCAGAAAAAAAAAAAAATGGCCAACACAAATGACGTTAGCAAGAATGAACATCTTCAACACAATCGTGAAGACAAAGATTTCCACACAATGCTGATACATATATTGCCCACGATAGGTACAAGTGAACAACAAGTCAGTGTATATAGTTAATACTGTATATAATGTATATATATATATATATATATATATATATATAATGTATATATATTTTTTATATAAAATAACAAAATATCGGACTATATAATATCATTTTCAGTAATATCTGTGCAATATAAACTAAACCTTAAAAAATGGTCCCAAGGAAATTAGCCAGCAATTATGCAACCTCGAACAACACCGAAAAAGCGTAGACAAACGAAAAAAAACAAACTATAGAAAATCAATACATACAAAAAAAAATACAGTACGATCACATAAACAAATGAAAATAAGCGTAAGTGTTACTACAAATGCCAAAATACCACATTAACTCCTTCTATAAGTGAAACAAAAAGCAAATTAGTGTTCTCCACAAGCAAGTGGCATGGCACATCATCACATAAACTCCTTCTATAAGTGAAACAAAAAGCAAATTGTTGTCTCCACGAGCCAGTGGCATGGCACATCATCACTATCATCGACCGCAGCATGACCGGATTCAGTGTCAGGACTGCAATTATTACAATTATGTAACTACAAACGATATGTAACTACAAAAATTATGTAACAATTATGTAACAGTTGCATTAACAAGATGTAACTTTTATGTAACTTTAACTACAATTATAAGGCCAACACAATTATGTAACAGTTGCATTAACAAAATGTAACAACAATTATAAGGCCAACACAAACATGTAACAGTTGCATTAACAAAATGTAACTACAATTATAAGGCCAACACAATTATGTAACAGTTGCATTAACAAAATGTAACTACAATTATAAGGCCAACACGATTATGCATTACCACAATATTATGTAAAATTTCATACAATGTTACAATTATGTATTACTACAATGTTTCTACAATATTATGTAACAATTCATACAATGTTACAATTATGTATTACTACAATGTTACTACAATGTAACAATTACAATACAATTATGTAACAATTCATACAATGTTACAATTATGTATTACCACAATGTTACTACAATATTATGTAAATTCATACAATGTTACCGCAATTCTGTATTACCAGAATCATCACACAAGTTAGGTGAAATATTAGACATTACTAAAGGGATAACTCAATATGTAATGTAATAACGTAGCAGTATTACCATTGCACAATTATATGCATATGTCTATTATACATACACATCTTACAAAATGTCATACAACAACCATTGCATTTATTCAAATATGCATACAACTTGTTTAAAATGTAATATTACTAGATCATTGCAATTTACCATGAATATTATGTCTATACAATATCATAATCAATATTATATACTAATAGGAGTAGACTGTAGCACCAGTCGAGCAGGGCAGTAATCCCGAGGTGGAAGGAAAGATGATGACAGGGAATGCTGGAGCTCCCGTTTCATCAGCCTTCAGGATTAGTTCCTGACCATCCCCCTTTGCTGAACTTTTTCAGTGTCTCAGTTACACAGAGAGTAGGCCAGCATGCTTTCCAATACAAATTTCTCTAACTATCTACACCAAACTACATGCACAGTACATACTACACTTCCTTTTCCAAAAATAAAAAAACAAACCAAGGCGTCTCATCACCCAGCCTCGGAGTCCCCAGGGGGGGGGGAACACAAATGCCCCCACCTTCCTCCCCTCTCCCGGTGACGACACGAGGTGCCTGGAACCACTGTCTGACTCTCTTCTTCTTCATTTCTGCAACATTCGCGGCCTTTCCTCTAACTTTCGCTCTGTTGAGCACCACCTCTCCTTCTCTAAACCTCACCTTCTCTTTCTAACTGAGACTCAGCTGTCTGAGGCAACTGACAGCAAACCCTTTTCTGTATCCTCCTACTTTCTCTATACTCATTTCAAAGCCAAAGGTGGCTGTTGTGTATATATACGCAACGACTTATCTTGCTCTCGTGTTCCTGAACTCGATTCTTCTGAATTCTCTACACTCTAGCTTCGGCTTTCCTGTCATTCTCTGACTAAATATATCTGTGCTGTTTACTTATCCCCTAATTCTACTGACTATCAAAAATTCTTCGACTATCTTACTTCTACGTTGGAACACATTCTATCCATTTCTCCTTTCTCTGAAATCTCCGTTCTAGGAGATTTCAATGTTCACCACCACCTTTGGCTCTCCTCTCCTTTCACTGATCCACCTGGTGAACAAGCCTACATCTTTTCTATCCTTAATGACCTAGAGCAGCTTGTACAGCACCCTACCCATATCCCAGACTGCCTTGGAGAGAGCTCCAACATACTTGACCTCTTCCTTACAACTAATCCTTCTGCTTACACTGTTAATCTTTTCTCCCCGTCGGGTTCTTCCGATCACAACCTTATCATCTTAATTTGTCATATCACTCTGGTATGGCCTGTGGACCCTCCAGGGAAACGTCGCCTGTGGCATTTTGGAGCCCTGGATTGGGAGGCCCTGAGGCAGTACTTCTTTGATTTTCTCTGGAATGATTATTGCTTCCATGGCCAGGAGCCATCTGAGTGTGCCTTGCGCATTACGGAGGTTATTCTCTCGGGCATGGAAGCATACATTCCTTTCTCATATCCTTTGACTAACACAAGAAAGCTTTGGTTTAATCACGCTTGTTCTAATGCTGTCCACAACAAGGAGAGGGCCTAAAAAAGGTACAGGAGCCAACCCACCCCTGAATCACGTCATCTTTACGTTTCTGCCCGGAATCGTGATAAGTCTGTTCTTCGCTCTGTTAAAAATAGTTTCATCCGTACTAAATGCTCTCAACTCTCCAACTCGAATTCTTCCCGCTCCTTCTGGCACCTTGCCAAACACCTCTCTAACAACTTTACCTCATCACCCTTCCCTCCTCTTTTCTACTCTGATGGTTCTGTAGCTATTTCTTCTACTGATAAAGCAGATCTCTTCACACAGACTTTCTCCTCCAATTCTACCTTAGACGATTCCGGTGCTATTCCTCCATCACTTCCCACCTCTGACTTCCTCATGGCTGACATTAAAATTTCTTCAGCTGATGTATTTTCTGCCATCACTGGCCTCAATACTAACAAGGCATATGGGCCTGATGGAGTCCCTCCTGTTGTTCTCAAGAACTGTGCTTCTGTGCTTACACCCTGCCTAAGCAACTTCTTTTGCCTTTGTCTGTAAACTTGTACCTTTCCTTCTTGCCGGAAGTTTGCTCTCATTCAGCCAGTCCCAAAGAAGGGTAACCACTCTCAACCCTCCAACTATCGTCCAATTGCTTTAACATCCTGTATTTCAAAAGTTTTCGAATCAGTTCTCAGCAGAAAAAATTTAAGGCATCTTTCCTATCACAACCTTCTTTCTGATCGTCAGTACAGGTTCAGTCAGTGATGCTCCACTGGTGTTCTTCTCACCTACCTTTCAGACTCCTGGTCATCCTCCTTTCGGGACTTTGGCGAAAGCTTTACCATTGCACTTGACATCTCAAAGGCTTTCGATCGAGTCTGGAATAAATCTTTAATTTCGAAACTGCCCTCTTATGGTTTCTATCCTTCTATCTGTGCCTTCATCGCTAGCTTCCTTTCTGGTCGTTCTATAGCCGCTGTTGTAGACGGCCATCGTTCTTCTCCTAGATCTATCAACAGTGGTGTTCCTCAGGGCTCTGTCCTATCACCAACTCTCTTCCTTCTATTCATCAATGACCTTCTAAGCTGTACATCTAACCCTATCCACTCCTACGCTGATGACTCCACCCTTCACCTTTCCATTCGGTTCCTGCAACGCCCATCTCAGCAGTTACTTCAACAAACAAGGGATGAGGCTATGGCACACCTAATGTCTGACTTGGCTTATATCTCTGACTGGGGTAAAAATAATCTTGTTTTTAATGCATCAAAGACTCAGTTCTTACACCTATCAACCCGTCAAAATCTTCCACAGGCATACCCACTAATGTTTAATAATATTCAGCTTAATCCTGCATCATCCTTGAACATGCTTGGGGTTTCATTCACTCGGAATTTATCTTGGAAAGATCATAATACATCTCTTGTAAAATCTGCTTCCAAGAGATTGGGTGTGCTAAGCCGACTCGGTTCTTTCTTTACCCCCGCACAATTGTTGACTCTATACAGGGGTTTTATCCGCCCCAGTGTGGAGTACAACTCTCATGTGTGGGGAGGCTCCCCACACACAGCTCTTCTCAATAGGGTGGAGTCAAAGGCTTCTCGTCTCATTAACTCTCCTCCTCTTACTGACTCCCTTCAACCTCTGTCGCTTTGCCGCACTGTTGCATCTTTATCTCTTTTCTATCGCTACTCTAATGGTCACTGCTCCTCTGAACTGTCTGCATGCATTCCTTCACCTCTACGACAGGTACGTAGCACTCGTCTAGTAGCATACTCTCATCCCTTTTCTGTCCAACTCTCTAATGCAAGAGTTAACCATTACTCCCAGTCCTTCATTTATGCAACAGGTCAACTCTGGAACTGTCTCCCTCTGTCTGTATTTCCTGCTGCCTATGATCTCCAGTCTTTCAAATGCAGTGTGTCCAGGCATCTCAAAATGAATGGATCTTGAATTTGGCTCTCTCTTATATTTTGTTTTTCTTTTGGAGGGAACTCTTATTGCGGGCTCATGGCCTTTGGTTCCTTCTTCCTCGCATTAAAAAAAAAAAAATGTCAATGATGATTGCCGTCGGAGGACCTCCAGTGGCATGACCGAGCAATGTATGGACTCCATATTATAAATACAATTAATCATAGAAAATATGATAGATAGATAGATAGACAGAGCACCAGGCAAGCCTGGGAACGAGAGATGAGCTTGCAACTTTAAGGGAAGAAATGTTGACAATACACCGGAAGCAGCAAGTCAGGGGATGAGATAGGTAGTGTGTCAGCGATATAGGCTCACGAACAACGCTCGTGACCATACACACACATACAGACATACTCACACACAGGCTTCTAGAATATTTCAACAACAGTGTAACACACGTGACACGACCCCTGCAGAGCTCAGATGGAGACAGGCCATAGAGACGGAAGGTAGTAGGGAGAAGGAGGCTAGCAACATGGGTGAGAAGGTGGAAGAGAGAGAGAGGGAGAGAGCGAGACAGGGAGGTTAGCTCGCGGGACTCTACTTATACTTCACTCGTGTGTGAGAGACTGTGTTAATATTTCCAAGACAAATAAAAATAGTCCCATACTCATCTTTACCTCTCCTCTCATTGCATGACAAATGGGAATTAAGATTATCTACTTACAAAACTACTCAAGTATAACAACTGCTCGTCCATGAGTCTGATATATGTATAACTGATCTACAAAACTTCACTACAAGTTTCTACAAAGTTATTTTAAGATATGGCGGCAGTGAACGTACGAACCTTGTCTACAAATCTGCAGTGAATTTCTACAAAAGAAGGCGAGACTATACAAGATTCGCTTCGGTTCTACAGTGAATTCCTACAAAATACAGCTTACAAGCCTACATGTCTACGAGCCTACGAGTCTACGAGTGTACAGTTGATTCCACATTATCAAGATTGAAAACAAAAAAATACCTATTACAACCAACAACTCACAATCAGCTCCTGACAGTATTCTCTCCAATCCCCCCTCCGTCTCCCCGATCATCACGCTGATGTAGAGGTGAAGAGGTCACAGGACGCCCTGCAAGTAGTTTAACAAAATATTGATACAAACAATCTTGCAATTTCTACGACGAACCAACGAACTACAACCATCTACAATCAACTACAAGTAACAACTCTACGAGTCGTCTGTATAATCTTCTACATGCACCTACAAGTAGCGGCAGTCTTCATCCCACAACGAGTAAATCACAAGAGATTTGCCTCTCTCCACATCTATGCCTTCTTTCCCTCTCTCCAAACATGTGCCTTTCCACACTTTTCTTCCTCCACAGATTTCTTTCTCTCCACATTTGTACCTCCTTTTCCTCACTCCTAATTTGTGTCTTTCTCTCCACACTCTTCATCTTCCCCTTGCTCCTCTTTTGCACGTTCCCCTGTCGTATTTGGTTTCTTCCACCCATCCAGCAAAATTTGTTCTTCCGAGTTTGCCTTTCCTACCCTTAGTTCCTTACACAGAGTTGCATTTTTACTTTTGCTCCCACACTGCCCGTCTTCCTTCTGATTTCTCCCCCATCACTCCTTGTTTCTCTTTCCTTAATTGTCCTCCCCTTTCTTTCTTCCCCACCTTCTTCACTCCTGCCATTATTTATTTATTAATTCCTTTTCAATCCCCATTTCCTTCATCTCTCAGTGTCCTGTGTCCCCATTCCACCCCCTCTTACCTCTCCCAGTTTCTCACATCTCGCATTGAGAGTGTTCTTTACTCTATAACCTCCCTCGCGTCTCATTAAGTTGCTCTCTCCGACAAGGAGAGTATGTTTTCACCCGTGTTTGTTTATTTGTTAGTTAATTTGTCTATTAGTAGGATTACTCAAAAACTAAAAGAGAGATTTGGACCAAATTTGGTGGGTAGATAGCCCATGTCCCAGGGAACAATCGTTTAACTTTTGAGACGGATCCTGATCGTATTACAGTTTCTGGATTCGGAAAGCACTTTTTTTTCAAAATATTAATCAGTGATGAGAAAACCTAACTCATTATGATGAGTGGTTTGGAAATTACATTGCCCTTGTCGGAGAGATGCGCTCCACTGAGTGCCCCTCCTGTAGTTTTACCTGTGAGCATCTCTGCCAGTCTCGGTGACTAATAGAAAATGTCTATTGCAATTCAGTCCAGGTTCTTTGTTGATGATGAATGTAAATGTGTGTGTGTGTGTGTGTGTGTGTGTGTGTGTATAAAAATTTACCATATATATTTTCATAAAGTCTGATAAAACACCTTCCTCCTCTGCCACCATAATGAGGTTATTATTGCCATTTACGGGAAGCTGTATACCTCATCCTCCATCTATCCGTAACCAACCCGACTCCTATATATTCCATCCCTACCCTCCTTCCCTCCAATATCTTGTACCCCGGTATAAACATGTGATATACAGACATCGTTACCACGTTAAGTCTAAGTTTACCGTCCGCCTCGCCTCTCCTGAATATTTCCCTTGACGGCCTCGGGTTATGAGATACCTCAGAGATTTTCACGTTGCTTGTAAATGAATGGTGTTGGCCGTAGCTTTGTTATTAATCCTGAGAGAGAGAGAGAGAGAGAGAGAGAGAGAGAGAGAGAGAGAGAGAGAGAGAGAGAGAGAGAGAGAGAGAGAGAGAGAGAGAGAGAGAGAGAGAAAGTAAAAAGTTAATATACTCTTACGTAAACAAGCAGAATAGATAAATGATGTATAAGAACGTGATAAAGCTGATTAGCAACACACCATCAATAATAAAGGCAGACGGAATTAAGGATAACTAAATAGATATAAGTAAAAAGGCAGACAAACATGTTAACAATAGAGAGACTGCATACTCTGCAACTGTTCACATTAATCATTCCGGGTTGTGATTTGGTGAGCAAACCCAAAGTCGTCGATACCCTTCCCGTTTGTCACCATTGCACTACATAGACGGGCAACTATACACATTTTATTAGGTCAATCTCCTATCCCCTGCATCGCTTTATACTTATTAATTTAGTATGCACAGTATTTTGTGTGTATCATTGGTTTTCATATTAGGAAGATTAAATGCTGTGTTACACACGTAATATTTTTTCCATGAATGTAAAAGATTATATGAATTCCTACATCTTGGTTATTCTTGTACTCTAGGACGTTCCTTTTTACCATACAAGCATTTCTAAATCATTTACTCAGAATATTTATTTAAAAAAAAAAAAAAAAAGTCCCACTCAGAAAAATATGAGATAGTATTAATTTTTGTATTCACCTTGTTAAATATTTAATGCCATTGTGGCTATGCAGACGTTTAGCTTCATCTTGTTTCATTCATGTAATGTATAGTACATGTAAGTCTCTTTTCACTCTCCTCTCACTCACAGGTCATCTTCCCGCTTTAACACTGTAATATCACTCCCGTCTCATTCTCATCTCACTCAGTGCACTCGTCCAATTTTGCGCTTACTCTAAACTCACTTTCCTCAGTTCTGTGCTGTTATATCATTCTCACCCACTGAACGCACTCTCGTCCATTTCTGTTCACACACACACACACACACACACACACACACACACACACACACACACACACACACACACACACACACACACACACACACACACACAGAAATGTAATGAAGCTGGTTCGTTATGTGCTTTTTCCTCATACGTACCCTGATCAAGGAAGCAGTACTGTGATGAATTCTGTTAATTCTGTCAGCTTCTCATGTCTTCTTGTGCATTTGTATTTTGTATGGAAATTAGTGGCGCGGGGAAACCGTTGAATAGCTGGCTGGTTGGTGGAATGTGAGAAAGGGAGGCTTTGTGTGAGGGTACGTGGAGAGAGAGAGAGAGAGAGAGAGAGAGAGAATTTTCTTTTCAGCAAAAAAAAAAAAAAAAAAAAAAAAAAAAAAAAATGGGAAGGCAGTTCACAAAAACACTTGTTTATGTCTTGGTAGAGTTTATGTCTTGGTAGAGTTACCAATGTGGAAGTGAGGTGGTGTGAGAGATAGTCATTTAGTCTTTCTGGACATAAGCTTGACGTATGACTCCAGCAGACACCATTATTAATATTTCTCCCAGGCCTACCGTCAAGTGTTCATATCATCATGTTCCTCCCCCTCCTCTCTCTCTCTCTCTCTCTCTCTCTCTCTCATAGTAAGGGGGATGCGAGAGAAATGATATGCAAATTTTTATTCCATTGATATATATTAGGGAGCGAGAGACACAATAAATAATATTCTTAAGTTTACCAAGAAGAAAATCGTTTTATTGTGAAATTCATGCTTTTGGGTTACCGTAGAATGTTATGTGTTTGTCAGGATCAATTGAAACGCAAAAGGAATATCATGTGGCTGGTTTGGTTCTGAGGGGTAGCTGAAGAGAGTTGAAGATTTCACTAATGAGTGTATCTGTGTGTGTGTGTGTGTGGGTGTGTGTGTGTGTGTGTGTGTGTGTGTGTGTGTGTGTTTGTTTGTCACATCTCACTGGGCTAAACGTCATTTTTTTTTTTTTTTTGCTTTACAACTCTTATTTCATTCTCGTACCCACAGCATTTGCTAACAGAAAGTAAGGATTAATGATGATGTTTCCTCAGTGGGAAGAAAGTATTGACATCCCCAGTGAGTGTTATACCAACACATTATTACAAATATTAAAGATTATACAATCAGTTACATCCACACTGTGAACAACATGAGGGGCGCCACCAACAGTCGTTAGCAAGCACCAACAGCTCTTGTATAACCTCATCCTTTCCATTCATTTAAGTTATAGTGATGATCTGAATATTGCTTAACGAATGAATTACACCTAGGACAAAAAAAATCATGCATATCGGAGAAGCAAAATTATAAAAGTTGTAAGAGGAAAACCTGCCATCCACTTAAAGCCTAAGACCCCCCCCCCTCCCCCACAAGTATCTAACAAATCTTCGCAAAATTTCTGCAAACAGGCTCACAGCCACCACACTCTGCCATCCAGTCACTGTGATAATTGCCAACAGGTTAATAATTTCCCCACATAATAGCCAGCCTTGCCAGGTGATGGTTGATGTTATTTACCTACCAATTATTGTGGGACTCGTCTTTGTCACAACCAGGTGGGAGGCCAGTGATTGTGTGCAGGGGTAGCAAAGTAATCAGTGGTTGGGTTTTGTTGCTGGTACCATATGTTGTTGTAATTAATTTGCTGGTGATAGTCGTTGTGTTTGAAGACTTCTGCTGATTGGAGGTTATCATCACCATCATGATTTTTTGTACCTTTTGAAGATGGGGTTGAAATTCTTAAACTGAGGTGAGGGATTTATTAGTACTATTATTAACATTGCTTTTATTATTATTATTATTATCATTATTATTATTATTATTAATTATTATTATTATTATTATTCATCCATCCATCCATTCATCATCCAATCCTACGTTGCTCCATGAGGAGCGTAGGAGCCCCGGGGCTAGACAGTTGGTCCTAACATTTAAGATGAGAGTGACCAGCCTCACTCATCCCTGAGTGGCATTACGTGAGCACCAGGAGCACCAGTCGAGCAGGGCAGTACTCCCAAGGTGGGTGGAAAGCTGATGTCAGAGAGAGCTGGAGCTCCTGTTTCATCATCCCTCGGGACTAGTTCCCGACCATCCCCCTTTTTCAGTGTTTCAGTAACACAGAGAGTAGGCCAGCATGCTCTCTATTACAAGTTTCTCTAACTGTCTACACCAAACTACATGCACAGTACACACTACACTTCCCTTTCTAAATTAAAAGAAAAATGGCGCATTTAGACTTTGCCTTGGAGTCCCTGAGGGGGGGCACAAATGCCCCCACCGTCCGCCCCTCTCCCAGTGACGGCTTTATGAGTTGCCTGGAACCACTGTCTGACTCACTTCTTCATTTCTGCAACATTCGCGGCCTTTCCTCTAACTTTCTCTCTGTTGAATTATCACCTTTCCTCTCCTAAACCTCACCTTCTCTTTTTAACCGAGACTCAGCTGTCTGAGGCAACTGACAGCAAACCCTTTTCTGTATCCTCCTACTTTCTCTATACTCATTTCAAAGCCAAAGGTGGCTGTTGTGTATATGTACACAACGACTTATCTTGATCTCGTGTTCCTGAACTTGATTCTTCTGAATTCTCTACTCTCTAGCTTCGGCTTTCCTGTCATTCTCTGACTAAATATATCTGTGCTGTTTACTTATCCCCTAATTCTACTGACTATCAAAAATTCTTTGACTATCTTATGTCTACAATGGAACACATTCTATCCATTTCTCCTTTCTCTGAAATCTCCATTGTAGGAGATTTCAATGTTCACCACCACCTTTGGCTCTCCTCTCTTTTCACTGATCCACCTGGTGAACAAGCCTACATCTTTTCTATCTTTAATGACCTAGAGCAGCTTGTACAGCACCCTACCCGTATCCCTGACCGCCTTGGAGAGAGCTCCAACATACTTGATCTCTTGCTTACAACTAATCCTGCTTACACTGTTAATCTTTTCTCTCCGTTGGGCTTCTCTGATCACAGCCTTATTACCTAAACCTGTCATATCACTCTGGTACAGCCTATGGACCCTGCAAAGAAACAGCAACTGTGGCTCTTTGGAGCCGCAGATTGGGATGCCCTCAGGCAGTACTTCTTTGATTTTCCCTGGAATGATTATTGCTTCCATGGCCGGGAGCCATCTGAGTGTGCCTTGTGCATGACGGAGGTTATTCTCATGGGCATTGAAGCATACATGCCTTTCTCATATCCTTTGACTAATGCAAGAAAGCCTTGGTTTAATCACGCTTGTTCCAATGCTGTCCGCAACAAGGAGAGGGCCTATAAAAAATACCAGTACCAACCCACCCCTGAATCACATCTTGTTTATGTTTCTGCCAGGAATCATGCTAAGGCTGTTCTTCACTCTGCTAAAAATAATTTCTTCCACACTGAATGCTCTCAAATCTCCAATTCGAATTCTTCCCACTCTTTCCGGCACCTTGCCAAAAACCTTTCTAACAACTTTACCTCATCATTCTTCCCTCCTCTTTTCTACTCTAATGGCTCTGTAGTTATTTCTTCTACTGATAAGGCAGATCTCTTCGCTCAGACTTACTCCTCCAATTCCACCTTAGTCGATTCCGGTGCAGTGATGGAGGAACCGCACCGGAATCGACTAAGGTGGAATTGGAGGAGTAAGTCTGAGCGAAGAGATCTGCCTTATCAGTAGAAGAAATAAGTACAGAGCCATTAGAGTAGAAAAGAGGACTTCCTAATGGCTGACACTAAAATTTCTTCAGCTGATGTATTTTCTGCCATCACTGGCCTCAATACTAACAAGACATATGGGCCTGATGGAGTCCCTCCTGTTGTCCTCAAGAACTGTGCTTCTGTTCTTACACCCTGCCTAGGTAAACTCTTTCGCCTTTGTCTTTCAACTAGTTCCTTTCCTTCTTGCTGGAAGTTTGCTCTCATTCAGCTAGTCCCAAAGAAGAGTGACCATTCCCAACCCTCTAACTATCGTCCAATAGTTTTAACATCCTGTGTCTCAAAAGTTTTTGAGTGTATTCTTAACCCGCCCCATCCCGTCGACGTATGGGTACATTGCAACGATTTACATTTGCCAGTCCCGGCAACGTACCGGTACGTCATGCAATTGCAATGTGCATAATTTCGACAATTTTCAAATTTCGCCCTTGATTTGCGGTACGTATCCTCGCATGACCTTCCCCTACCAGCCGCCAGGTGGGGACACTCAGCAACCCCGCGCGACCCGCACTAACCCGCCACTCGTCCACTCACCTGGTAGCAACGGTCCTGCTCAGACATGGCTAAGAGAGGTCTCTCAGATGGCGAAATTCAAGCCGCCCTGGACGCCTTTACAGGCGACAGTGATTCCCCACTGGACGACGAGGTTGTTGATAAAGATTATGTGCAGCCAGAGGAGGAAGAAACCACCAGCAGTGACAAGGATTTTCTGTCTCCCAGGAAGCGGCAGTACATGACTTACCGTGCTGCTAGAGAGGGGCAGCAGGCAAAGAAGGCACGTGCAACATCCTATCCCTATCCCCAATGTGATTTGGAACCAAAATTTGAGGACGAGGACGAGGACGATGATGATGACGGAGCCGTGGGACGTGCTGCCACGTGGTATGGACGTGAGGTCATCACTCATCGTGGCCCAGAGCGCACACCACGTTGTACGAGCAGGTATGGGCCTAGCATTTTGTTTGGGGAGTTAGGAAGTGAAGTGGAGGGAGTGGGGAGTGAAAGGGAAAGTATAGGGAGGATTAGGGAAAGTGAGAGTGACGTGAGTGAGTCACTGCTCTCCCTACGTAGTGTGAGGCAGCGTAGTGTATCACGTGGGCGAGTGCGGGTGCGTTCATTATCACATGGGGTTGTGAGGGAGGGGGAAGGTGGGGAGGAACCACTCCCAAGCACATCTTATGCTCCCCAATATCCCCTAACACGTGGTCGAGCTAGGGTGCGTGAGAAAGCACGTGGTGTTGTCATGGAGGGGGAAGGTGGGGAGGAACCACTCCCCAGCACGTCTTCTGCTCCCCAATATTCCCCTACTTCATCCCCACAGCCCCCTAATGTTCCTCAAGGCCGTAAGGGTAAGGGAAAGGGAAAGGGTAAAGGCAAAGGGAAGAGGAGTGACAGTGGGGAAGCCCTCTGCACTCCTTCTCCCCCACCTCCCCAATCAGGATCTCCTCCCCACCCAGACGAAGGCGGTGATGGGGATGATGGGGACGAGGGATTTGTGGCGTGGAATTGGGAGGATGGGAGTGATTTTTCTCCCCTCATTCACCCCTTCACTGAGCAGGGGCGCTCTGGCTGCATTGCTCCAGGAATTCACCTTAATTCCACCAGGTTGGATTTTTTCCACCTGTTTTTTAGTGAGGCATTTGTGGAGCAGATTGTATACCATACCAACCTGTTTGCAAGCACCCAGTGCCTAGAGAGTGAAAGATTGGGAACAAGGAATAGGCATTCTATCATCTATGATTACCCTGTCTCCCTTTCAGAAATGTTCTTATTTTTTGCCCTGGTCCTTTTGATGGGTATTATACGAAAAACAGAATTCCTGCTTACTGGACTAGGGACCCTGTTATGTTTACCCCAATATTTGGTCAAGTGATGAGCCGTAATCGGTTTCAACAAATTCTAAGTCGCCTCCATTTCTATGATGCTCATGATCCTGCAAATGCGAACAACACTGATAAAATGACGCGAATTAGGTTGATCTTTGATCACCTGAGGCAAACCTTTCGTTCCTCTTTCTATCCTTACAGAGACCTCGTCATAGACGAGAGTCTCGTGTTGTGGAGAGGCAATATTTCATTTAGGCAGTATATACCCAGCAAAAGGCACCGTTTTGGGTTCAAGATCTTTGTTATGTGCGACTGTAGGACTGGATACGCGCAAGACATAGTCTTGTACACCGGTGCACAGACGGACATAATAGAAGATCGAAGTATTGGACTGTCGGGAGGAGTCATAAAGACGATGATAGAAGACTACCTTCATCGTGGTCACGTCCTCTACCTGGACAATTGGTACACTAGCCCTCTTCTCGCTCGTTATCTTCACACACATGAAACTGGAGTCTGTTGAACCGTGAAGGTGAACCGGCGTCACATGGCCAAGGTAGGGCGGAAACTTGCAAGGAATGAGGTTGTCTTCTTCAAAGCCAACAACATCCTTGCAACTGTGTGGAATCACAATAGAGAGGTAAGCCTATTGTCAACGGTTCACTGCCCCTTGATGCACCGTACTGATTCAGTTGATTACCGTAGCGAGAACAGGCGTCGTATTTGGAAACCTGAGTGTGTCATGGACTATAATATAAACATGCGCCTCGTGGACCAGTCAGACTCCATGATATCGACGGTAGAGTGTGCCAGGACCACGATGAAGTGGTATAAGAAACTGTTCTTTCACTTGCTAGACATCACTGCTCTGAATTGCCACCACCTTCATGCCATGACAATAGGAGTTCAGGAAACATTCAGGGTTTCTGAGGGAGCTCACAAGAGAGATGTTTGCATGGTATGCTGTAGAAAGGCCCCAACATCGCACCCACACTGCCCCTATTGCACAAACTCCCCTGAGAATATCCGGCCACCATTTCCCCACTCCTATCCCTCCCCAGCCAAACACCCCTAGGCCCCAACACAGGTGTCACGTGTGCAGCAATTCCAGGGTGAGACTCACGACGCAGAGGAAGGACACCCGCTATGAGTGCGTGGAGTGTGACGTGGGTCTCTGTATTCACCCATGTTTCAGCGAATATCACACCTTGATGCAATTCTGATATGGTGTGAATGCGACAGGACGCTGATACTATGAGGTAAATGTAACAGACAGACGCTCAGTGAAATTATCAGTCATGTTGATCTCCAAATATTAGTATAAAGTGCATACGGGTATAACATAAGTGCAAAAATTGTATGTAAGTGTATAAATATGCTGTAAGTGAAAACATACATAGCGAGGGTTTTATGATGCGATATTCTGTCGCTCAGTGCAATAAATACGGCCCGTAATTATATAATTATTATTATTGGAAATGCTTACGGGTATAATATAAGTTCAAATTATTATAAGTGCTGAAATATATCCTAAGTCAAATATTCATAGCGTGTGTATAGAGATGCGATATCCTGACGCTCAGTTGAATGAATAAGGCACATAATAGTGAAAATAAAAGTCAGCAAGTTGGAAAGTGTGTAATATATGTGAAGAATTAGTATATAAGTGTGTAATATATGTGAAGAATTAGTATATAAGTGTGTGAGTATTATGATGGTAGAAAAACATTCATTGCGAGGGTATTTTCATGCGATATTCTCACGCTCACTTGAATAAATAATGTCAGTAAGTATGTACAGTGCAGTATAGGGGTGTAAACGTGTGTAATGTAAGTGGGAAATTATAATTGGAGTGAATAAATAAAGTAGATGATGAAACACGAGTGTTTGAGATCGTGGTTGCTACGTGAATATGCGCTAGCATATCGCTAAATGCCCTCGTTATGAATGAAACTAATTGAAAACATTTACAGTGGTGGAGGAAAGGTTCTATGTAAAGGGAAAAATAATAGGAAAGTGATAAAACAATTGGGTATGTTGAAATACGAGTCATAGCGAGTGCGCTTACTAAGCTGATGTGCGCTAGACTTATGCTGCATGTCATCATAATGAATGAAAACATCTGAAAACACTTACAAACAGTTGTAATTGGTAAAATGTCATTGCAACAGAAGTATACAAGTAGAAAAAATGATATGTTGACTGATACAAGAAACTTAGCATATAGCATGTTACGACTCGGACCAAACTCGCTATGCTCGCGCGATGGTACAATGCTTATTTTTCATATATATGTGTCTGAAATCCATTATATTGTTACTGTTATCGTTTATTAGTTCAAATTCAATAAATATAGAGGTGTTGTGTGTTGTTTCTCCCAGTATTCTTTACCATAGAAAACGTGAGCGCCTGGCACGTCCATTACAGAATATGATACCTGGCTCGGGGGACCTCACCTGTATGGACCACGTATAGACCGCGGTAAGCCCTTTCTTCGTGATTTTCCTTCGTTTCTCAACCTAAGCGGAAGTTTTAGCCAAAAAATTTTTTGTCCAAAAAGGCTTGGGACTGGGGGATGTCGGAGGGGTGGAAAACCTCGGGACGTGACAGGTTAACAGAAAAGTTTTTAAGCATCTTTTCTATCACAACCTTCTTTCTGATTGTCAGTATGGGTTCCGTCAGGGATGCTTGACTGGCGATCTTCTCACCTACCTTTCAGACTCCTGGTCATCCTCCTTTCGGGACTTTGGCGAAAGCTTTACTATTGCACTTCACATCTCAAAGGCTATCGATCGAGTCTGTCACAAATCTTTTATTTCCAAACTGCCCTCTTACGGTTTCTATCCTTCTATCTGTGCCTTCATCTCTAGCTTCCTCATTCTATAGCGACTGTTGTAGACGGCCATCGTTCTTCTGGATCTATCAACAGCGGTGTTCCTCAGGTTTTGTCCTATCACCAACTCTCTTCCTTTTATTCATCATTGATCTTCTAAGCTGTACATCTAAACCAATCCACTCATATGCTGATGATACCACCCTTCACCTTTCCATTTGGTTCCCGCAACGCCCATCTCAGCAGTTACTTCAATAAACAAGGGATGAGGCTATGGCACACCTAATGTCTGACTTGGGTCGTATCTCTGACTGGGGTAATAATAATCTTGCTGTTTTTAATACATCTAAAACTCAATTTTTACACCTATCAACCCGACAGAATCTTCCACAGGAATACCCACTAATGTTTAATAGTATCCAGCTCAATCCAGCATCATCCTTGAACATGCTTGAGGTTTCATTCACTCGGAATTTATCTTGGAAAGATCATATTATATCTCTTGTAAAATCTGCTTCCAAGAGATTAGGTGTGGTATGCCGACTTCGTGCCTTCTTTACCCCTGCACAGTTGTTGACTTTTTACACGGGATTTATTCGCCCCTGTTTGGAGTACAACTCTCATGTTTGAGGAGACTCCCCAGATCCAGCTCTCCTCAATACGGTGGAGTCAAAGGCTTCTCGTCTCATCAACTCTCCTCCTCTTACTGACTCCTTTCAACCTTTGTCTCTTCGCTGCACTGTTGTCTCTTTATCTCTTTTCTATCGCTACTTCCATGGTCATTGCTCCTCTGAACTGTCTGCTTGCATCCCTCCACCTCTACGACGGATGTGTAGCACCCGTCTAGTAATAATCTCTCGTCCCTTTTCTGTCCAGCTCTCTAATCCAAGAGTTAACCGTTACTCCCAATACTTCATTTATGCAACAGGTCAGTTCTGGAACTGTCTCCCTCTGTCTGTATCTTCTACTTCCTATGACCTCCAGAGTGTCAAACGCATTGTGTCCAGGCATCTTGAAATGAACAGATCTTGAATTTGGTTCTCTTTTGTATTTTTTTTTTTCTTAGAAGGAAGTGTTTTACGAGCAGAAGGAAGTGTTTTACGGGCTCGTAGCCTTTGCTTCCTTCTTCCTCGCATGAAAAAAAAATAAAATAAACCCCAACCACCCCTTGGATATAAACCTTCGCCGGCTCAATCCGACCGGAGCACAATAATTACCCACTAAACCACTGGGCGCCAACATTTGGTTATTTGGTTACCACCCAGTGTAGTAAATGGTTTTCTGGTGTACAGGAAATCATTTGGCTTGTCACTCAGTGTTGAGTCACCCACAGGCAGAAGGAAGAGGAAAGAATGAAGGAAAGAAAGACGGAAGAGGGAGTGTAAAGTCACCCGTAGGCAAAAGGACGAGGAAAGACCGAAGGCAAGAAAGACAGGAAAGGATGAAAGGAAAGATGGATGGAGGAGAGGAAAGGGCAGACACCCGAGAGCAGCACTACATCGAGTGAGTGGATGGTGAGCGCCGCCACCTACCACCAATTATTATTATTATTATTATTATTATCATCATCATCATCACCATGTCTTTGTGGTAGGTGGGGACGCTCACCATCCTCTCACTCGATGTAGGGCTGCTCTCGGATGTCTGCTCTTTCCTCTTCTCTTTCCTTCTTCCATTCATTCCTCTTCTTTCCTTACTTCAATCCTTCATCGTCCTTCTGCCTACGGGTAACTTTACACTCATTCTTCTGTCTTTCCTTCACTCTTTCCTCTTCCTTCTGCCTATGGGTGACTCTTCACTGAGTGACAAGCCAAATGGTTTCCCATACATCAGGAAACCGTTTACCACGCTGGGTGGTAACCATATAACCATATTATGGCCCTTGGTGGTTTAGTGGATAATTACGGCACTCCAATCGGATTGAGCAGGCAAAGGTTTAAATCTAAGGGATGGTTGGGGTTTACTGCTCACGTAATGTCACTCAGAGATGAGTGAAGCTGATCACTCTCATCTTAAATGTCAGCACCAATTTGCCTTGCCTCGGGCTCTTACGCTCCTCATGGGGCGACATAGGATTGGATGATGGATAGATTATTATTATTATTATTATGTTTCTTCCAGACATGGTGATGGCATTCACGCACCACTTATTTCCTCGCCCGGACGTTGGTTGAGTTTTTGTTTGTTTGTTTGTTTCTTTGTTTGTTTGCAACATTATCGAAAATCGGCTGAAATAAATTACATGAAACTTTCAAGATATGTGGGCACTCTTCCCAAAAGGAAATGATTAAATTTTGGAGGTGAACTTGAAAGGTCAAAAACAAGGTCACGAATTTTCAAATGGACATTACTTGAAACCAGTTGAAGACAGAGATATTTACTACTAAGATCATACAGGAACTCGTAATATGGGCTTTCATTTGGCACCAAGACCTTTGACCTTGAGTGACCCTGAAATGTCAAACTCAAGATCACGGATATGCAGGGGTTATAACTCGAAACTCGTTGAAGATATATTTACTTTTATCAAGATAAAGGGAGTCTCATATGGGCTTTCATTTGGCACTATGACCTTTGGCTTTCATTTGGCACTACGACCTTTGACCTTGAGTTACCTTGAAAGGTCAAATGCAAGATCACAGATTTTCAGAGAGGTAAGCTGAAAACATTTGCTCCATGAGAGACTTTATTTGTGTACTGACAATAAATGGCAGATAAGATATAGTATTTAACAGCAATAAAATAACTGTTGTTGGGCGAGGTTTGTTGTGCCTGGCACCACTTGTTAATATTAGTGTAGCAACAACTGCTGCTACAAAAATAACTACTGTCACTATTACGTGTGCTAAGAGGCAAGGAAACATCATCATCAAGTACATTCAAACCACCAGACGAGGTAAATGCTGTAGTGTCATGGCTGTCACCCTAAATATAGTTTGTGTGTGGAGTGGGCCGGTGGGGGAGGCGGGGACGGGGAGGTTAAGGTTGGGTGTGTGTTTTTTTTCTTTTCTTTTTTTTAAGGGTTGCATCTGTATACCATATGATATCTGTGTGAGGAAAAAAATATTCCCTCTATCCTCTCGTTCTCTTGACTGTTCGTCCTCTCTTCATCCTTGTAACTTCCTTCTCCTTTTTCCTGTCTCCTCCCCATCTTCTCCTCCTGTCTCTTTTTTCCTTTTTCTCATTTCACTCCTCTCTCTCTCTCTCTCTCTCTCTCTCTCTCTCTCTCTCTCTCTAGCTTATTATTTCCCCTGATTTTCTCTACCGTGTTCTTCCTCGTTTCTTCACTCTGTTATCTTCCTCTTGCTGTTTCCTTCACTTTCTCTCTTTGTTATCTTTTTCTTTTGTCATAATTTTCTTTTTCCTCTCTCTCTCTCTCTCTCTCTCTCTCTCTCTCTCTGCATGTCCTTTTCTCCTAATTACATTTCAGATTCTCTCTGTCTTTCATTTCAGATTCTCTCTTACTTCCTTTTTCCCATTCTTGTCCTCTTGTTCTTTCTTCTTGCCTGCGATACAGTTCTTTTATTATTCTCCTACTTTCTTCTTCTCGTGTCTGTTTTCTATTATTTTTCCTATTTTTTGTCATCGTTTATCTCTTTTCCATTCTCCTGTGTGATTCTGTGTTATATCATCTTTACATGTTGCTGGTAACTGATTTTGTGTTATATCATCTTTACATTTTGCTGGTAACTCCCTAGTGTCAGTAAACACACCTGCTGCCTTTGCTTCACTCGTCCCTTCCTTCATCTTCCTGGAGTGGCTGGAAGGACAGGATGGGGGAGTGTATGAGGGAGGCTGTTGTGTGTTGGGAGGGGGGGGCATCAATGAGTAAGAACAGAAATTAATATAGTTTTTAATAATAATAATAATAATAATAATAATAATAATAATAATAAAACAAGTGGTGCCAGGCACAATAAATCCCTTTCGACAGCATTTTTTTTCATTTTTGTTGTTAAATACAGTACTAACTCGTATCTGCCATTTAGTGTCAGTACACAATTAAAGTCTAAAGTAATGCAAATGTTTTCAAGTTACGCCCTCTGATAATCCGTTATCTTGCATTTGTCCTTCCAAGATCACTCAAGGTCAAAGGTCATGCTGCCAAACGAGAGCCCATATGAGACTTCCCATATCCTGGTAATAGTGAATATCTCTCTCGTCAACGAGTTGCGAGTTAATAGCCCCGTGAATATCCGTGACCTTGAGTTTCACCTTTCAAGGTCACTTATAGTCAAAGGTCAAGGTATCAATTAAAACCTCATATGGGATTTCCTACATGTTGATAACAGTAAATATCTATCTTCAACCAGTTTCGAGTTATAGCCCCTTGAATATTCGTGAGCTTGAGTTTGACTATTCAGGGTCATTCAAGGTCAAAGGTCTTGGTGTCAAATGAAAGCCTACATTACGAGTTATCTGTATGTTCATAATAGTAAATATCTCTATCCTTAGCCTTTTTCAAATTAGAGCCCTTTTAATCATTGACCTTGATTTTGACTTTTCATTTTCCCTCGATTACCTCCAGAATTTAATCACTTTTTGGGAGGGTCAAATGCCCACATATCCTGAAAGTTTCATGTAATTTCATTCTACCGTTTTTTTGTAATGTTGCTAACAAATAAACAAACAAACATACAAAGAAATTGGACCAAAAGCAATACCTGATTAGTCTCTGTCCGGGCGAGGTAATAATGATAATAATATTTACTAGAACACAGCAAAATTGTCAAAGAACAATTTTATAAAGAAATACTTACCACAGCCATTGCCTACTAGAAGCCAAGCCATAAAGTGACCTTGAGGTCAAGGCCACTGATCTTGTGCATGTCACCTTAGGTCATCACATTTTACAAGTCCACAAAGTTTAATGGCTCTAGCTTTAATCCTTCATTAAAGTGTTGTGACGGCCGCAATACCCGGAAGTATCCTATTTTTTTTACCTAGGCGATATCACAAAATAATCAGCCGATTAGAACCATACTCTTTTCCACACTGTGTCCGTCTTATGACTATGTTGTAGTAAATGTTCGGCTTCCTAGTTTAAGTGATTCTTGAGATAGTTTGGCTGACTCACTTTCCTGTCTTCCTGATTATATCTGGAGATCAGGTTGACAGATTGCCAACACAGTTGTCCAATAGAAGCAGACAACCTTCCGACTAAACTGACCAAGTTTGATGGCTTTAGCCCAACTAGCCTTTGAAATACTGCAATTTTTGAATGTGTTGGAATAATTAGAACACCATAAAATTGTAGAAGGACAATTTTGATAAAGAAGACCTTCCCACGGACTTTGCCTACTGGAAGATGAGCAACAAAGGGACTTTAAGATCGAAGCATTGACGTTCTGCATGTCGCCGAAGGTTATCGCAATGTGTAACTCCATTAGGTTTGCTGACTCTAGCTTTAATACATCATGGAAAATTAGGTGCCATCCAGATTATCCAGAAAAGTCCCAATTACTTACCACAGGCGATCTTAAAGAATAATCAAGCGATTGGAACCATACTCTCTTCTGCACTGTGTCCGCCTTAAGGCTCTGTTGTACAAAAATTTCAGCATCCTGGCTGAAGCATTTCTTGAGATAGCTTGGCTGACTCACTCTTCTGTGTTCCGGATAACATCCGGAGATCGGTTGATGGACTGGCACCGTATTTGGCCTTCAGAGTAAGTTGACCAGGTTTGAAGGCTCTAGGCCAAATAGCCTTTGAAATATCGTAATGTAAAATAAAAAGAAAAAAAAATAGTGATGAGAGTAATAATACTTCCCACAGGGATTTGGGAAAGTTTAATAACAATACGAAATATAATAATGCAATTATTGATTAAAATTGTAAAACCTTGTGAACCGAATTTGTCAGCAGAAAATTTGACCTGTCAGGCTTGAATACCAGTAATGAATTAGTGAGACTCCCACAGCACGTTATGATAGATTATTCATACAACCCTCAGTAAACAACAAACACATAATCACATGTGCAGGTAAACAAGTGCATCAGATAAAATGTTACATGCAGATTTTAAATTATAGTCCAGAATTTGTCATTGTTTTGTGTGCACTGGTATTACAGTAATCATAACACTTTCACTACCCTCAACAGTAAACAGTTTTGTGTTATTCCAGGGCAGCACCATGCCATCACCGCAACACCACATATAACCTCCACACTGTGTTGAGTTATACCACCATACCATCACTACAGCACCATACTGTATATACCCTCAAACAGTGTCGTGTTATACCTCCACAAAACCACCCTGATCACTTCACTCCACATACAGGCCTACATCGTATCATGTCATACCACCACCACACCACACCACACCATCACCGCAACACCAAATATACCTCACTACCATACCACACCATCACTACAAAAACTATATATACCCCCACACCGTGTCATGATATACCACCACCACACCACACCATCACCACAACACCATCACCCCTCACCCATTCAGTACCCACACACAAGCTTAGTGCTCCTTGTGCCACATAAGATGATAAACTTTGATAGACTGACTACGTCCCCAGCTTCACCTCTGTCCTTCTGCTGATCTGTTAATCATTTTTACTTTGAGTGTAGGAAGTCTTGCAAGTGAATATAATGGGTTCAGTAGTTACTCATTGAAAATATGGACTTGTAAAGATACTCGTAGTATAGAATTCCCAATTTCTTGATATTGCCTTTGATAAGGA
>NC_136970.1:13777321-13852321 GCF_032717465.1 Coenobita brevimanus | reverse complement strand
AAATAGCTAGTAAAATATTGAAAGTTTGTTGATGGTCAATGATTGACTGAGCTGCCAGTGTTATGAAAGTGTGTGTGTGTGTGTGTGTGTGTGTGTGTGTGTGTGTGTGTGTGTGTGTGTGTGTGTGTGTGTGTGTGTGTGTGTGTGTGTGTGTGTGATAGTTGCTGTGGTAATGTATATTTTGTCTTGTTCTAACTGTCTCAGGACATTATTTTGACGTTTATTTTATGATATTTCCTCTTTCTCTCATCTCATTCTTTTTATCTTTCCTCTTTTTTTCATTTTCCTTCTTGTTTTTATTTTCTTTGCTATTGAGTTGCTTTTCTGTTCACTTGTTCGAATCACTATTTTCATTCTTGCTATGATCACTTCATCTTCGTTCTCGTTACATTATCTATTTCATATTCTCTTTTTCTGTGTGTCTGCGTGTCTTTCCTCCAAGTTCTTTTTCTTCGTTCTAGTGACTTCGTCCTCCTCAACTTCTCTGTGTCTCAGTCTGTGTGGTAATGTTGTGTGGTAACGTCTTTGTGTTCTCTGGGGCAGCCACAACGCACCCTCTGCCCTTCTTCTCCCTCTGCCCTTCTTCTCTCTTTTTTATTCCTTTTCTGAGAACCGGGCTGAGGAACAAGATGTGGTAGTGTATGAGGGAGGGTGGTGTGCCTTGGGAAAGAGTTCTTAGAAGACTATAAATGTGTTTTGAGGCCTTTTTGTCCTATCCAAGCCTCAGAGGATGCCGTGTAAAGCAGTAAGTACATAGCCCAGTACTACTCTCTCGTGGGTGGTATCTTTACCTTTTTACACTAAGTACAAGCGTCACTGAAGCAACTTTTGAGGGCGTGGGTGTAGATGTCGGTACGGGTTTTGGTGTGGATGTGTGGAAGTGGGTGTGGGTGTGGGTATTGGCATGGGTTTGGGTTTGGGTGCGGATGTGTGGATGTGGGTTTGGATGTGGGTGTGGGTGTGTGGGTACGGGTGTGAGTGTGGGTGTTGGGGTGGGAGTTCGTTGAATGTGGGTGTAGATGGATGTGTGGGGATGGGGGTCACCTCTTGGAGTGCGGGTTGGCTATTGTAACTTGGAGACGGGTAATAGATTTTGTCCAGGAGAGCAGCCAAAGTTTAAGTTATAATGAACTACATAAAAAAAAAAAAATTACTCCAGGAAACACAACCCTGGATAGACAGTTTACTAGACGTACAGCACAATAATAATTATTCGTTTATGTATTGGAATATACATGCAAACACATATCATGAATTCATGACACTCACACACACACACACACACACACACACACACACACACACACACACTATGACATATATTGTCATAGTGAAAGAAAGCAAAATGACAGGCTGAACGCGTGTGTGTGGAGAGAGAGAGAGAGTACAATGGTCAGTGATGCCTTAGGTCCACATCATCAATCCTTACCTATTGATACTTGTGTTTGATCATAACATATTGAGAATATTGGAAAAATACCATAAACAACACGTTCTATTAAACCACATCAAATTACTGCTGATTGTATTTAGCAGGATTAATAAGTATTAAGGTGAGAGGAAAACGTAGTTATGATGAAACTGTGAACAGAAGGTCATGATGGGGATAATGGGGATTAAAACTTATGTATGCATTGTAATGGCAGACTTTAACACACATCTGGCTAACCACTCAGCTATACACGTTTAAGCCTCATCGACTTGCTCGTAGTTGTGATGATGATAGCAGTAACACTGCCAGGTTTGTGTACTCAGATTGGTGAAGGATAATACCTGCATATCCTCACAAAGCAAGCAGCCTCGTAGCTCCTACATCACAGGAGAGAATCTTGATATAACTTTGTCTTGCATCTGCTTTGATTAGTGTCCCAAGACAGATCAAAGAGCTTTGCTGTACGTCAGTCCAAACCACATGGTACGCAGCATTAAGGACTTGCAGTAACACTATGACATACTGATGACTACGTGAGTTTTGTTTTTATCATTACTATTATTATTATTATTATTATTATATGGTGTGTCGTTAAATAAGTTGAGCATTGAGAGTGTCAGAATTTGCTGTTTTGGCGAAATGGCGTACATGGCATAACTATGTGAAGATTGGTCAGTTGGGGTGGAGAGTGGGGGCTTAGAGAGTACAATGGGGACAGTGAAGCAGAAATTGCATTAAACCTGCTGCCCGTCAATCGAACTGTCAATAACCCCTCACTCCAACACCCCCTCGTCTCCTCTATCCACAGCTCTCCCCCACCTGACCTCTCTCTCTTGCCATGTGATATTTGTTCCTCATTTTGTTCTTGTTTCCCTCATCTCTCCTCTACAAAATTACCTTCCTTCCTTTCAGTAACTCTTTCTTTTCATTTTTTTCTCTCTTCCATTCACCTCCTCTTCACTCCTTTTTTTCCTCCACATTCCTCCTTCAACCCCCTAACATTCTTATGAAGATTGCAAGTAAACGTGTTCCTCGCTCTCTTCTTCCTCTTCTGTCCCTCTGTGCCTCTCCCATTTCCTCTCTATTCGCCTACATTCTTCTACACCTGGTTTCTTGTTTCCTCTCTTCGTTTCTCCCTCAACTTCTTCCTCTTCTGTCTCTCCATGATTCTTCGTCTCTCTCCTCCCTTCCTATCTACTCTCCGCTACACCTACTTTTGCTCCCCTCAAGGGCGTATCCAGTATTTTAGATGGATGTGGGGGTTAAATAAAGTAAACTTCCTCTACCCAGAATATTAAGAGGGATGTAAGGCAGGGGATGGAAGCAAAACAGTATTATGATTCAACAGGAATCATCTTGAGAATGTTGATAAAAATTTGGAATGATACTCTTATAACATTTGCTAATTGTATAATGCCCATTTAAGGAGGAGGAAAGGGGGATATCAAAAAAAGAATAAAAGATATTGTTGATATGTCCCTGCTTCTCTCTCCCTTCTCCTATTTTCTATCTTTTTTTTTCTTCAATTCCTTCCTCCTCTCTATATTCTCTCCCCTCATGGATCTTGTTCTACACATTTCGTTTTCTTCTTCATACAGTATATCCTTCCTCTCTCTTCATTTTCCATTCCTCCTCTCCATCCAGTCATAATCATTTATATCTCTCAGCTTAGGTACATTTCAGCACCTCAAGTAGTAAGTCTTTACACTTCTGGATAACTGTCCTAGAATACCACATTCACACCAGTACCACCCTTGCCACACCATTACCACTATTGTCACAACAGTATCATCCTTGCCACACCAATATCACCTTGCCATACCGGTACCAACCTTGTCACATTAGTATCACCTTTGCCACACCATTACCACCTTTGCCACACCAGTACCACCCTTGCCATGCTAGTACCACCCTTATCACACCAGTACCAGACCAATACACCCACATGTGGCTGGTATGAAATCTGATACCATTCCCACCCTGCTTTTTCCAGATCGCTATGTGGAAATGGTGATGAGAGTGGGGTTACTGACTGATTCTCTCTCTCTCTCTCTCTCTCTCTCTCTCAGCTCTGTGTAAAATGCTGTGTGTTGTCTACCGTCACCGTCCGTCTTCCATACCAAATTTATCACCCACACTTGGCCTCCCGACCCCTTCTTTTCACCTTCCTCACGCCCTTACAACCTTCTCCCTTCACTGCCCCTCTTGTTTCATCCTCTCTGCCTCTTTCTACTCGTTCCCTTTTCCCATCACCTGTCCCCATACCACTCCTCCACACCACTCCTGTTTCTCCCCTCCCTGCCCCTTCTTTGCCCCTAACCTATCCCTCTGTCCTCTCACCCCTGGCTGTCCCATACCTATTAACTACTCACCCCATTCCTCCCCTCTCCCTTCAGATTCAGGCCTCTCTCACTCGCCTCTCCCTTTCTGCTTCCTCACGTCTTCTTCTTTTCCTGTTGCTCTCCCTCAGTTCCATTATTCTCTCTCCCTTCTTTCCCTCCCCTCTCCTCCCATTTTCCTCCTCTTTCTGTCTCTCTTTTCTCCCTCCTCCCCACCCCGATAACAGATCAGTGAGGGTAATGATAAGGATCAAGCAGCCCAGCAGGAAAGACTGTCGGGTAATTAAAGGGTTTCAAGACCCCGGCAATAAAGCAGTGAGGGTAGTGATAAGGACCAAGCGGCCCAGCAAGAAAGAGGCTCTGTCAGTTATAGGGGCATCATGAGCATTTGAAGGGCATGAGGAGAGACATAGAAGGATATGACACATAAAGAGGGGAGATAAATGATTACGGTAATGTTATGAAGATGACAGTGAACCATGGCAAGATAGGGGAACGGCTGAACTGAAATTTTCGGTAATCACACACACACACACACACACACACACACACACACACACACACACACACACACACACACACACACACTGCTTTGGTAATGTGGTCACATGTGTGCCTGAGAGGGCAGCAGCAGCAGCAGGTCTGAGATCAAAGAGAGAGAATAAGACGAGGGCTTTATTGTAAAGGCAAGCCAGGGCAAGGAGAAAGAGCGGGATGCAAGAGGCACAAGGTGTCATCAGGGGTAAAAGGAAAGATTGATATTTATTAGTCAAACCTGCGAAAATGCTGACGGTAAAAGTGAAACAAGGAATTACGGGGAAAGTGCAGTTGAGAAAATCTAAATTAACTGTATTATGCATATTCACGGAAGTTATGTTATATAAAAAGAAATAATAGTCCATGAGTCAAATATAACATGAAAGTAAATAGACGAAGGCGGAAAACAGACTCAGTCCTTGCCGAGGTGCACACCTGATATAAGGCACAATGAAGGTCTACACTGGCCAAGCTGCATCCCTAACAGAGGTACAATTTACAGTGGTTATTAAACTATGACTTAGGGGATGTAAACTGCCTTATAAGTCCAGCAGGTGTTAGAAGGATTTTGCGTGAGTGTAACATTACGATAATATAAAAATCTAGATAAAATGAACATTAAAGCGTTACGGTAAAATGAAAATCAATATATTAAAGGTGTCTATAGTACTATTAAATGTGGTATTGTCAGAAGTCAGACATAAGGTGCACAAAGAATATGAATAATGGTGTCGGCTGGAGTCCTACGTCAAGATTTATGTGAAGAGAGAGAGAGAGAGAGAGAGAGAGAGAGAGAGAGGAAATGACTCTATCCCTCACACCACCTCACTTCCTGCCTGTTAAATATCACTGCCATCCCTCACACCACCTCACTTCCTGCCTGTTAAATATCACTGCCATCCCTCACACCACCTCACTTCCTGCCTGTTAAATATCACTGCCATCCCTCACACCACCTTACTTCATCGTTGAACAAACTGAAAGTTTATTGAATGTCTATTGTGCTGTGCCGTTGTGTTTTTACCGTGGAAAGATATTTAGAATTAGGAAGGTGGGACGTGGCCAGCATTGAGAGAGAGAGAGAGAGAGAGAGAGAGAGAGAGAGAGAGAGAGAGAGAGAGAGAGAGAGAGAGAGAGAGAGAGAGAGAGAGAGAGAGAGAGAGAGAGAGAGAAGGGAAACTTTGAAAGAATATCCCAAAAAACTTCCTTCCACATATATACGGGGGGGGGGAGGGGGCGGCGGTAAGGAGGATGGTAAACAGGAGAGCGTGTCGGCATGTAAGAATGGTTGGTGTGCATCAGGGTGGTAGAGTTGGGTCTAGATAGTAGGTTACTGTGCCAGGGAAAGGATAGACAGCGAACAGGAGGGTGAAATGGGATGGAATGAAGGAGTATATGCAGGAGTGGGATGGAATGAAGGAGTATATGCAGGAGTGGGATGAAATGAAGGAGTATATGCAGGAGTGGGATGGAATGAAGGAGTATATGCAGGAGTGGGATGGAATGAAGGAGTATATGCAGGAGTGGGATGGAATGAAGGAGTATATGCAGGAGTGGGATGGAATGAAGATGTATATGTAGGAGTGGGATGGAATGGAGTATATTTAGGAGTGTTGCTGTCCACAAGGAGAAGGTACCAGAGCCAGCCCATCCCTGAATCACATCTTTCTTATGTTTCTGCCGGGAATCGTGCTAAGTCTGTTCTTCGCTCTGCTAAAAATAATTTCATCAGTACTAAATGCTCTCAGCTCTCTAACTCGATTTCTTCCCGCTCCTTCTGGAATCTTGCCAAAAACCTTTCTAACAACTTTACCTCATCACTCTTCCCTCCTCTTTTCTGCTCTGATGGCACTGTAGCTATTTCTTCTACTGATAAAGCAGATCTCTTCGCTCAGACTTTCTCCTCCAATTCCACCTTAGACGATTTTGGTGCTGTTTCTCCATCACTTCCCCCCTCTGACTTCCTCATGGCTGACATTAAAATTTCTTCAGTTAGTGAATTTTCTGCCATCACTGACCTCAGTACTAAGGCATATGGGCCTGATGGGGTCCCTACTGTTGTCCTCAAGAACTGTGCTTCTGTGCTTACACCCTGCCTAGGTAAACTCTTTCGCCTTTGTCTATCACTTGTACCTCTCCTTCTTGCTGGAAGTTTGCTCTCATTTAGCCAGTTCCAAAGAAGGGTGATCATTCTCAACCCTCTCACTATCGCTCAATTGCTTTAACATCCTGTGTCTCAAAAGTTTTCGAGTCTATTATTATCAGAGAAATTTTAAAGCATCTTTCCTATCACAACCTTCTTTCTGATCATCAGTATGGGTTCCATCAGGGACGCTCCACTGGTGATCTTCTCATCGACCTTTAAGACTCCTGGTCATCCTCCTTTCGGGACTTTGGCGAAAGCTTTGCCATTGCACTTGATATCTCAAAGGCTTTCGATCGAGTCTGGCATAAATCATTAGCTTCCAAACTACCCTCTTACGGTTTCTATCCTTCTATCTGTGCGTTCATTTATAGCTTCCTTTCTGGTCGTTCTATAGCTGCTGTTTTAGACTGCCATCGTTGTTCTCCTAGATCTATCAACAGTGGCGTTCCTCAGGGCTCTGTCCTATCACCAACTCTTTTCCTTTTATTCATCAATGACCTAAGCTGTACATCTAACCCTATCAACTCATATGCTGATGATTCCATCTTTCACCTTTCGATTCGGTTCTCGCAACGTCCATCTCAGCAGTTACAGTACTTCAGCAAACAAGGGATGATGCATTGTTTATAATGCATCAAAAATTCAGTGTTTACACCCATCAACCTGACAAAATCTTCCACGATAGGACCCACTAATGTTTAATAATATCCAGCTTAATCCTGCATTGTCCTTAAACATACCTGAAGTTTCATTCTCTCGTGACATATCTTGGAAAGATCATATTACATACCTTGTAAAATCTGCTTCCAAGAAATTAGGTGTGCTAAGCCGACTCCGTACCTTCTTTTTCCCTGCACAGTTGTTACACGGGTAGTACTGTGTGAAGTACTACTGCCATGTGTGGGGAGGCTAAACACATACAGCTCTTCTCAATAAGGTGGAGTCAAAGGCTTTTCATCTCATCAACTCTCCTTCTCTTACTGGCTCCCTTTAATCTCTGTCTCTTTGCCTCACTGTTGAATCTATATCTTTTTTTTTTTTTCGCAACTTCAATGGTCACTGTTCCTCTGAACTGTCTATTTGCATCCCTCCGCCTCTACAACGGGTGCGTAACACCCGTCCAGCAACAAACTCTTATCCCTTTTCTGTCGAACTATTTAATGAAAGAGTTAATCGTTACTCTCAGTCCATTTATGCAACAGGTCAACTCTGGAACTGTCTCCCTCTGTATTTCCTACTTCGTATGATTTCCAGTCTTTCAAACGCAGTGCGTCCAGGTATCTCGAAATGAACATATCTTGAAATTGGCTCTCTCGTTTTTTTTTTCTTTCTTTGAAGGAACAGATTACGGGCTCCGGCCTTTGTTCCTTCTTCCTTGCATATAAAAAATATGCAGGAGTGGAATGTAGTGAAGGTGTATATGCAGAAGTGCAATGGAATGAAGGCGTATATGCAGAAGTGCAATGGAATGAGGGTGTATATGCAGGAGTGCAATGGAATGAAGGAGTATATGCAGGAGTGCAATGGAATGAAGGAGTATATGCAGGAGTGCAATGGAATGAAGGAGTATATGCAGGAGTGCAATGGAATGAGGGTGTATATGCAGGAGTGCAATGGAATGAAGGTGTATATGCAGGAGTGCAATGGAATGAGGGTGTATATGCAGGAGTGCAATGGAATGAAGGTGTATATGCAGGAGAGGGATGGAATGAAGATGTATATGCAAAAGGGTGGAGTGGGACGAAATGAAGAAGTGTATGTAGGAGGGTGGAGTACGATAGTATGAAGGAGTATATGCAAGAGAATGGAGTCGGATGGAATGTAGGAGTAAATGTAGGAGGGAGGAATGGTGAGCAATGAAAGAATATGTGCAAGAGGGTGGGGTGGGATGGAATGAAGGAGTAAAAGCAGAAGGGTGAAATGTAATGGAATGAGGTAGTACATATATGCAGGAGCGTGGAGTGGGGTGGAATGAAGATTTGTATGCAGTGGGGTGGATTGGAATGGAATGAATGAGTGTGTGTAGGACGGCGCAGTGACTTGGAATGAAAGTATATGCAGGAGGTGGAGTGGGGTGGAATGTACAACTATATGCAGGGAAGTGGAGTGGGATGGTTTGAAGAAGTATATGAAGGAAAGTGGAGTGGAATGGAATGAAGAAGTATGTGAAGGAAAGTGGAGTGGAATGGAATGAAGAAGTATATGAAGGAAAGTGGAGTGGAATGGAATGAAGAAGTAAATGAAGGAATGTGGAGTGGGATGGAATGAAGAAGTAAATGAAAGAAAGTGGAGTGGGATGGAATGAAGAAGTAAATGAAGGAAAGTGGAGTGGGATGGAATGAAGAAGTAAATGAAAGAAAGTGGAGTGGGATGGAATGAAGAAGTATATGAAGGAAAGTGGAGTGGGGTGAACTGAAGAAGTAAATAAAGGAAAATGGAATGGGATGGAATGAAGGACTATATGCAGGGGGATGGAATGTGATTGAAGTAAGGATTGCAGTTGCATCAGGAAAAAGTTTGGACAGTTATATAAGAGTCACCTTGGATGTTATACACCCTGGAAAGAGATGCATTAACTGATAGATCGGTATATAAACAGACAGATGGGTCGATAAAAAACAAAGAAAAAAGTAACACACACACAGACACACACACACACACAGACACACACACACACACACACACACACACACACACACACACACACACACACACACACACACACACACACACACACACACACACACACACACACACACACACACACACACACACACACACACACACACACACACACACACACACACACACACACACACACACACACACACACACACACACACGTTAGAAACTACTGTGATTGTATATGATTGTTTTACTAGCCCTTCCATATTTTACTGCTGTCTCTTACAGGTCAGTTAATTTTTTCTCTATTTCTGTGTTATTTCGCCGTGTCTGTGCCTTTCGACTCCTTCTCTCTCTCCTCCCTAAAGTCTTCCCCATTTCTTCCCAGACACTTTGAGTTTCCTCCTTCCATCCCACAGATTCATAAATTCTTCCTCTCTCCTCTTCCATTTAAGCCTCCTTTTCCTTTCTTCAATCCCCTCTCCCCCTTATTTAATCTTCCGTCCCCCTTTCCTTTAACTCTTACAACTGGCTCCCTGACTCCTAAATCCCCTGCCCTGCCCATAACATAATATTCCTTCCCCTCCCCTCCATCACTAACCCTTCTATAATCCATCTTCTTTCCTCCAACACTAATCTCATTCCTGCGTCCCTCATCCCACTCCCTTTTCACTACCCATTAATTCTTTATATTTTAGTCCTCCATCTTATATTCCTCTCCCTCTTTCACCCTTCCACTAACTACCCAGCCCATCAGTCCTTACCCCTGGCTCTCACCACTCGCTCCTCTTTGGCTCAGTGTTATTCCGAATATTCGCCCCCTCCCTCTGTCTCCCCTCCACTTCACTACTCTTCTCGTGATTCCCCACCCATTGGCTCCCCAACTCCTTGATACCCATCTTTGTCTTTAGTGACATTATTTCGGTGTGTGGAAGTACGTGAATCACCTCCATCACCACTACCATTACTTATGCCAGGGACAGTGATAAACAATTCTTTATAACCTGTAATTGTAAACCCTCTTATAACATCATATTAGTGGCACCTGTCATTGACACCACTACCACATATGTCACTGACAGTAACAAACCACTCTGTATATATAACATATAATTGTAAACTCCCCATAATATTATAAGTAACATCTGTCAATAACACCACCACCACTTACGCCTGTGACAGTAACAAACCACTCTGTATACATATCATATGATTGTAAACCCTCCCATAACATTGTATCAGTAATATCTGTCAGTAATAGCACCACCACCACTCATGCCAGTGACAGTAATAAACCACTGTATATATAACTGTCATCCCTCCCATAACATCAGTAACATATGTCAGTAACAGCACCACCGCTCATGCCAGTGACAGTAACAAATCTCCTAATATAACCTCTACTTGTAACCCCTCCATTAACATTCTCGTTCTAGGAAATATCTGATAAGTTTAATGGAGGTAAAAGTCATAAAAGTGCCGTGGGTGAAAATTAAGACTTAGAGAGTTGTGGCAACATTGTCTTTACTGGCCGTTGGGTGGTGTGCGGGACTGTAGGGAAGAGATGGGATGCGTGTGACACAATGGGTTTTGTGTTTGTGTGTGTTAGGCGTCTGTAATTTCCATACCCAGAATACAACCCGCTCAGTCGATTCACATGAATAGCTGTACCCGCTGCTGGGTGAACCTGGAAGTGGGAAGTGTCTAACAATTACACTGGCTTGGGTATGAACCCAAGAACCTTTCCTTTGTAACGGGAGTATGTTATTGCTCGAACACCGCGTTCCCTAAATAATGACTATCATTTACTTTAATGATGTCTCTTCTGTAATTACTCAGCCAATCTAATAATATATCTTTTCTATCGCTCATAATTTCACATTCGGCCAAGAAAGCAACTGCTTATTTATTACCCGAGTAAGACGGCCTGTCCCGCACATGACTGATGTATTGGTATTAGCGGGGGTATTTTTACGACATGTCGGCGGGTCTTCTGGTAGATTAGTAAAGCCTGATTTAATGAAAATCAAATCCTTAAACTGTTCCCTGCCCCAGCTGGGATTTGAACCTGGGTCCGTTAGGACTGCAGGCCACCTCTCTACCGATTGAGCCACCGCCTCCCCCCTATGCTTCTGTAGCCCCAATTTTGATCCCAGCATCGCTTGAGCCCCATCAGTAAAGACTCCACAACAATTTCCCCAAGTTTTTCTGTTAGGTGTGAAGTAAGAAGTAAACTTTTCCATCATATCTAAAGCTTTTGTGGTAGTTTCAACCTGAGTACCGAAGAGATATTCATCTTTGATGCATGCATGAATACATACTTAACAAACACTAGTAGCTGTGCAGAAAAACATCCGTTGACTCATTCAGCTGTACTGGATATATACTAGTTGGAGACAATTTAATCTCCTGTGTTACTTGTTCCATGATATCAGCGGGCATTTCACTTATTCTCTGTTTGCCGTGTCGTTTGACAAGGAAATCTACTGAATCGTATGGACATTTGACTCTCCATGAAATTGCTTGACCGTCTTTACATTACACGGTTGAATTACGGTTTCGCCAATCGTGTGGGGCCCTTTTCTTCCTTGTTATTTCAAGGGAACCCTCATATGATGCCTCTACTACACTTATATTCTGTTGTTGGAAAGCACCACTCCCATCCAGTCTTTGTTTTCTAAAACTCTGCTCGTGTCGCTTGAAGTAACTGAGGTCTTTCTCCACATACTGTGGATGGATCGTCGTCTGCTTCAGCGTATTAGGCCTCATAGAATCGTTGCCCAGTACCTTGAAACGTAGCACACACTGAGGTTTCTCGATGCCATCAGCGAGGGTTGATGTGAGTCCGTAGTTAATGTATTCATCATTGTACTTCAGCTTTATAGCATCACTGGCAGCCATCGCAAATCTCTCTCTCTCTCTCTCTCTCTCTCTCTCTATACTGTATATATCTATCTATCTATCTATCTATCTATCTATATATATATATATATATATATCTATATATATATATATATATATATATATATATATATATATATATATATATAAAAAGACAGAAATAGACGAATGATATCGTTTGAAATTATGAGGCCACTTGCACCAAAGTAAATTAATTCGCTACAATGAATTAAAATAATTACAATTTCAATAATTATATTTAATTAATATCGTACCATTTTTACGCTGTCAAAATTTTTGACAGTGAACACTAATTGTCGATGCAGAAAGTAGGCAAAAAGGTGTCAAACGCAATGAAAGAAACATAAGATAACACATGTATAAATGTGTAATCATCCAAAAAAAATCGATAATTATAAGAACAAATACTGTTGTACATTTGTAGCCGACTCTACCTTGCATTAAAATGTCACAGTGTTTGTCATTCATGTCAAGTCAGAGCCGCTAAATGTGCAATGAAATCGGTTTGGGGGAAAGCTATATTATTTAAATTCAGTGTAATTTTTTTTTTTTTCCAGCATTGATCTAATTCAGATAGTTCAGTGAAAGTGAATTAGCTGGATTTTGTCATAGATTTTAAATCAGTGCCGTATTTTTTGGTACAAGTGGTCAATGTTAAAAAAAAAAAATAATGAATGAGGAAATGAACAGAATTGAGATTACGGAGAGAATATGTGAAAACAATAACAAAGGTTGAGGTGTGATAGCGAGACCTCCAGTGAGCTGGGAAAACAGGGTGGAGGAATATATATAAACTATAAAACCATATATCAAAATATATCGATATGTAGATAAAGAAAAAAAATGTCAGTTTCACGATACTGATGTCAATTAAATATCTCGCAAAGTAACACTGGAATACTGTACAGAAAGCAGTAGATACAGTATTTCTCACAAGTGTACATCTGTGGGCGCCAACTGGGGTCATGGCCTAGAGGGAGGTTACAACAGGGCGCGAGTGAGACACACTTGCTCTCTGTACACAGTCCTATGTCTGTTGGAAGGATCCCTTTCTAAAGACAACAAGTTCACTCTTACAAATTGCATACAAAGTGTTGCAACTTACCCATATTTTTTCTTGCCTGCTCATTGGTCCAGCGATGTCGAAACTTAGCAAGTATAGTGAGAGGGAGGCGGGCGACAAGCTTAAACATGTGACCCCGTCATCTGAGTGTATGGCAGAAACACTCCGATTTACTAAATATACCAATACTAGCCTGCCATGGTCACCTTAAAATCCTGCCGTGGGCCCCTTGGGGCCCATGGCTCCCAAATTGAGGACCATTGCTCTAGACTAATTTGATTAATTCATTTTCTTGCAGATTTTGCATTTTTTTTTTCTCTCTCTTTTGACAGCAGTATGACCACTTACATTTTCCATTTCACCACCCCTGTACGACCCCTGCCACGCTTAATATGACTTACTTCATAGTTGGCATCCTCCTACACACCTGTTCGACCACTTACATCTTCCATTTCACCAACACTGTATGACCTTTCCCACAATTAATATGACCTCCCTCTAGTTTTTCATCCTCCTACACACCAGTATGACCATTTATGTTCACACTTTCACCATCGCTGCACTATCTCTGCCTAAATCAAGTTTATCATTCTCCAACACGCTAAAACAACCACTTACATTCTTCATTTCACCACCTCTATACAACTCTTGCCTAGCTAAATATGACCTGCTTTGAATTCAACAGCTGCCTACACACCAGTACGGCCCCAGCCCCTCGCTCCCCAGCACGACATCAGCCGCTCCCTCCCCTGCACGACCCCAGCCTCTCTCTCCCCCCTCGTATGCAGAGTTGATAACATTGCCGTCGCTGGTTTCTTCCATCCCACTGGGTCGTGATGACATTGAAATACTCTGACATTTGATACAGAAACTCACTTTTTATTCGACTAGAGTGCCTGATACATGCACACAGCCTTCGCCACCGCCCACGTCATTATATTAATTATATAGCCAGTTGTGCATTCAAATCACACACATACCAAGGCACTCTCTCTCCCTCTCTCCTAGTCTCCCACTCCCTCTCTCACACCTAATCTCCGTCTTCATCCCTCTCCCTCCTTTTCTGCAAGTCTCCATTTCCATCCCTCTCTCGTAGATTTCTTCTCCCTCTTTCTCTCCTAGTCTCTCACTCCTAGTGTCCCTCTCACTCCCTTCTTTGTCGCAGTCTGTCATACTTCATGTCAAAAGCGTCCTTGTTTCACTCAGTTGTTGATTTCCCCTCGAACTTTTTTGTCCACAAAGGTTTTTTTTCGGTGAGCGTTTCTGCCAGCCTGGATATTTAAGTAACAACATGCTCTTGCGTCTCAAACAAAGAACTCTGGTGGCTGTAAATTTATGGGTGGTGTCTATTTTTTTATGGCTGTCAGTAATCTGTAGTGCTTATACCTTTGTGTGTGTGTGTGTGTGTGTGTGTGTGTGTGTGTGTGTGTGTGTGTGAAGCTCTCCAAAATGTTAATGGTAAAGGAATTAATGACAAATCGCTAAAGTGATTCAATAAATCAATAGCGACAAGGGAAATATCCAGAAGAGCCGAGGCGTATGGTAAATTTAGTTTCACTTTGGTAATATTAGTGCTTAAATTGAAGTGGGCTGTATGGATGGGGGGATGAGGGTTCAGATAATGTGTATGTGGTGGGATTTACATATATTAGGGTGTGAGGTGGCTGATGATGTCGAGTGTGTAGGGTGTTCAGATACAGTGAGGTGGGGGTGTTCAGATGAAATGAGGTGTGTTGGGTGTTCAGATATAGTGGGGTGTGTTGGGTGTTCAGGTATAGTGGGGTCTGGTGGGATATTCAGATACAGTGGAGTGTGGGTGTTCAGATATATTAAGGTGTGTTGGGTGTTCATTTGTAGTGGTGTGTGTGTGGCTCTTTGATAATGTGGAGTGTGAGGGGCTTAGATATAAAGAGGTGTATGGGAGTCCAGATATAATAGGGTGTGGGACGTTCTGATAAAGTGGGGTGTGGTGGTTCAATAGCACGGTGTGTGGTTCAAATACAGCGAGGAGTGGGTTTCGTGTATAGTGGGGTGTGTGGTTCTAAAACAGTGAGGTGTTGGGGTTAGGTACAGTGGGGTGTGGGGAGGTTAGATGTGGTGGGGTGTGTGCAGATTAGATATAGTGGGATATGGGGGGTTCAGATACTGTGGGATGTGTTGAGATTAGATATAGCAGGGTGTGAAGGGTTAGGTATAGTGGGAAGGGGGCGTTACAGTGGGTTCTGGGAGTTAGATAAAATGGGACTGGCTATTAGATATAGTAGGGTGTGCAGTGGGAGGTAAAGTGAGGACTCAAGTTTATACCTGTGATAAGCCACAGTAATAGCCTCATCACGCCACCATAAAGGAAGTGGCACATAATATGAGTTATATCTCATCCATCACTGTGTTCTGGGAACACAAATACGTCAATTTATTTACAGATTTCATCAAAATATATTATACAAGAAAATGATTAAAATGCTCATACACAAGCACTAAACATACAAGCAAAGGGAATTATTTTAAAAATCAATTGTTGAAAGAGGAGAAGCAGGGGAAGGCAGGAGACATGGTGGCAGAAAGGGCGGTAGGAAAAGTGAGGAAACATCGGGGCAAGAAGGGAGCTGTGGGAAAAGGGGAAAACATGGGGACAGGGAAAGAAGTAGGGAAGGAAGGAAGGTATCGGGGCAAGAAGCGAGGTATGGGAAGGAAAGATAACATTAAGGCAGGGAGGGAGGTATAGTTGGGAAGGGAAGTAAACAGCAGAAGAAAGAAGAGGCAGAGCTTGATGTTAGGAATTTTTACCTCGGCCGGACGGAGTTCGACAATGTATTATTTTTGGTCGAGTTTGTTTGTTTTTCTGTTTGTTTGTTAGCAACATTACGGAAAACCGGCTGAATGATATTACATGAAACTTTCAGAATATGTGGACACTGGTCCCCAAAGAAAGTGATTAAATTTTGCAGGTAATCGAGTGATCTTGAAAGATCAAATTTAAGGTCACAGATTTTAAGTGGACTATAACTTGGAAACGCTTGAATATATATTTACTATTAGGAACATACAGGAACTCGTAATATGGGCTTTCATTTGGCACCAAGACCTTTGACCTTGAATGACTTTGAAAGGTCAAACTCAAGGTCATGGATATATAGGGGGCTATAACTCGAAACTTTTTTTTTTTTTTATGCGAGGAAGAAGGAACCAAAGGCCATGAGCCCACAGTAACAGTTCCCTCCAAGAGAAAAACAAAATACAATAGAGAGCCAAATTCAAGATCCGATCATTTTGAGATGCCTGGACACACTACGTTTGAAAGACTGGAGATCATAGGCAGCAGGAAATACAGACAGAGGGAGACAGTTCCAGAGCTGACCTGTTGCATAAATGAAAGACTGGGAGTAACGGTTAACTCTTGCATTAGAGAGTTGGACAGAAAAGGGATGAGAGTTTGCTGCCAGATGGGTGCTACGCGCCCGTCGTAGAGGTGGAGGAATGCAAGCAGACAGTTCAGAGGAGCAGTGACCATTAAAGTAGCGATAGAAAAGAGATAAAGATGCAACAGTGCGGCGAAGAGACAGAGGTTGAAGGGAGTCAGTAAGAGGAGGAGAGTTAATGAGACGAAAAGCCTTTGACTCCACCCTATTGAGAAGAGCTGTATGTGGGGAGCCTCCCCACACATGAGGGTTGTACTCCACACTGGGGCGGATAAAACCCCTGTATAGAGTCAACAATTGTGCAGGGGTAAAGAAAGAGCGGAGTCGGCTTAGCACACCCAATCTCTTGGAAGCAGATTTTACAAGAGATGCAATATGATCTTTCCAAGATAAGTCCCGAGTAAATGAAACCCCAAGCATGTTCAAGGATGATGCAGGGTTAAGCTGAATATTATTAAACATTAGTGGGTATACCTGTGGAAGATTTTGTCGGGTTGATAGGTGTAACAACTGAGTCTTAGATGCATTAAAGACAACCATATTATTTTTACCCCAGTCAGAGATATGAGCCAAGTCAGACATTAGGTGTGCCATAGCCTCATCCCTTGTTTCTTGAAGTAACTGTTGAGATGGGCGTTGCGGGAACCGAATGAAAAGGTGAAGGGTGGAGTCATCAGCGTATGAGTGGATAGGGTTAGATGTACAGCTTAGAAGATCATTGATGAATAAAAGGAAGAGAGTTGGTGATAGGACAGAGCCCTGAGGAACACCACTGTTGATAGATCTAGGAGAAGAACAATGGCCGTCTACAACAGCGGCTATAGAACGACCAGAAAGGAAGCTAGCGATGAAGGCACAGATAGAAGGATAGAAACCGTAGGAGGGCAGTTTGGAAATTAAAGATTTATGCCAGACTCGATCGAAAGCCTTTGAGATGTCAAGTGCAATGGCAAAGCTTTCGCCAAAGTCCCGAAAGGAGGATGACCAGGAGTCTCAAAGGTAGGTGAGAAGATTGCCAGTGGAGCGTCCCTGACGGAACCCATACTGACGATCGGAAAGAAGGTTGTGATAGGAAAGATGCCTTAAAATTTTTTTATTAAGAATTGACTCGAAACCTTTTGAAATACAAGACGTTAAAGCAATTGGACGATAGTTGGAGGGTTGGGAGTGGTCACCCTTCTTTGGGACTGGCTGAATGAGAGCAAACTTCCAGCAAGAAGGAAAGGTACAAGTTGACAGACAAAGGCGAAATAGTTTGCCTAGGCAGGGTGTAAGCACAGAAGCACAGTTCTTGAGGACAACAGGAGGGACCCCATCAGGCCCATATGCCTTGTTAGTACTGAGGCCAGTGATGGCAGAAAATACATCAACTGAAGAAATTTTAATGTCGGCCATGAGGAAGTCAGAGGGGGGAAGTGATGGAGGAACAGCACCGGAATCGTCTAAGGTGGAATTGGAGGAGAAAGCCTGTGTGAAGAGATCTGCTTTATCAGTAGAAGAAATGGCTACAGAACCATCAGAGTAGAAAAGAGGAGGGAAGGATGATGAGGTAAAGTTGTTAGAAAGATTTTTGGCAAGGTGCCAGAAGGAGCGGGAAGAATTCGAGTTGGAGAGTTGAGAGCATTTAGGATGGATGAAATAATTTTTAGTAGAGCGAAGGACAGACTTAGCACGATTCCGGGCAGAAACATAAAGATTATGTGATTCAGGGGTGGGTTGGCTCCGGTACCTTTTGTAGGCCTTCTCCTTGTTGCGGACAGCATTAAAACAAGCGTGATTAAACCAAGGCTTTCTTGCGTTAGTCAAAGGATATGAGAAAGGAATGTATGCTTCCATGCCCCAGAGAATAACCTCCGTAATGCGCAAGGCACACTCAGATGGCTCACGGCCATGGAAGCAATAATCATTCCAGGGAAAATCAAAGAAGTACTGCCTGAGGGCCTCCCAGTCCGCGGCTCCAAAATGCCACAGACGACGTTTCCCTGGAGGGTCCACAGGCCGTACCGGAGTGATAGGACAGGTTAAGGTAATAAGGTTGTGATCGGAGGAGCCCAACGGAGAGAAAAGATTAACAGAGTAAGCAGAAGGATTAGTTGTGAGGAAGAGGTCAAGTATGTTGGAGCTCTCTCCAAGGCGGTCAGGGATACGGGTAGGGTGCTGTACAAGCTGCTCTAGGTCATTAAGGATAGAAAAGATGTAGGCTTGTTCACCAGGTGGATCCGTGAAAGGAGAGGAGAGCCAAAGGTGGTGGTGAACATTGAAATCTCCAAGAATGGAGATTTCAGAGAAAGGAGAAATGGACAGAATGTGTTCCATCGTAGAAGTAAGATAGTCGAAGAATTTTTGATAGTCAGTAGAATTAGGGGAAAAGTAAACAGCACAGATATATTTAGTCAGAGAATGACAGGAAAGCCGAAGCCAGAGTGTGGAGAATTCAGAAGAATCAAGTTCAGGAACACGAGAGGAAGATAAGTCGTTGCGTATGTATACATAACAGCCACCTTTGGCTTTGAAATGAGTATAGAGAAAGTAGGAGGATACAGAAAAGGGTTTGCTGTCAGTTGCCTCAGACAGCTGAGTCTCCGTTAGAAAAAGGTGAGGTTTAGAGGAGGAGAGGTGGTGCTCAACAGAGCGAAAGTTAGATGAAAGGCCGCGAATGTTGCAGAAATGTAGAAGAAGAGAGTCAGACAGAGGTTCCAGGCACCTCGAGTCGTCACCGGGAGAGAGGTGGATGGTGGGGGCATTTATGGTCCCCCCCCCTGGGGACTCCGAGGCTGGGTGAATTGACGCCATTTTTGGTAAATTTTGAATAGGAAGTGTAGTGTGTACTGTGCATGTAGTTTGGTGAAGATAGTTAGAGAAATTTGTACTGGAGAGCATGCTGGCCTACTCTCTGTGTAACTGAGACACTGAAAAAGTTCAGCAAAGGGGGATGGTCAAGAACTAGTCCTGAGGGCTGATGAAACGGGAGCTCCAGCACTCCCTGTCATCAGCTTTCTATCCACCTCGGGAGTACTGCCCTGCTCGACTGGTGCTACAGTCTACTCCACAGAGATATTTATTATTATCAACATGTAGGAAATCCCATATGGGTTTTTAATTGGTATCTTGACCTTTGACTATAAATGACCTTGAAAGGTCAAGCTCAAGGTCACGGATATTCAGAGGGCTATAACTCAGAACTCGTTAAGATACAGATATTTACTATTACCGAGATATAAGAGGTCCCATAATCGTGGGCTTTCTTTTGGCAGCATGACCTTTGACCTTGAGTGACCTTGAATGGTCAAACGCAAGATCACATATTTTCAGAGGACGTAACTGGAAAACAATTGGGCCATGTAGACTCTAATTGTGCACTGACACTAACTGGCAGAAATAAGTCAGTATTTAAAGGCAATAAAATAACTGCTGTCGGGCGAGGTTTATTGTGCATGGCATCACTGGTATGGAGATGTAAGGCAAGGAAGGAGGATGGATATAAGAACCAGCTGGCGTGGATGATGAACATTTATTGACTCTTCCACTGATAAAGGCCACTGCTAGGCAGTACACTAGCAGGGGAGGCAGGCAGAGGAGCAGGGTAAGCTGACTGGCAGTAAACGAGAAGGGGAGCTAGGAGGATAGGTAGGATAGGCAGTCAGTCAGTAAAGGAGCTGGGGAGGTAAGGAGGTAGGCAGGCCGGCAATAAACTAGCATGGATTTGAGGAGGCTGGCAAGGTAGTTAGGCAGGTAGTACACGAGCAGGGGAGGTAGGCTGATAATTAACCAGAGTAGGGAGGCAGGCAGGAAACGAAATGGGGTGGTAAGCAGATAGACTGGGTAGGTAGGTGTGTAGTTACTAGAAGAGTGGAGGCAGATTTGAAGAGTACTGTATAGGCGCAGACTGCAATAGAGGCGTGTATGTAGAGGACCAAAATCTGTAAACTGTTTATTCGTTAGTAACACAATGCATCATGTCATTTGTGTGTGTGTGTGTGTGTGTGTGTGTGTGTGTGTGTGTGTGTGTGTGTGTGTGTGTGTGTGTGTGTGTGTTTATTTTCAAGTGTGTGGCAGAGTGCATGCAGTAATAACCTTACTATGGAAGGAAGTCTCTGTACCCTGTGTTTCGTTTATGTAATTTTGTATCATTATGATCCTGAAGGCCAGTCATGCAAGGCGGTTCCTGACTAAAACTGATAACACTGATCTACAGTTTTAGGAAGCTGACTGCTTCAGAGATGAAATGTGCTGTTTCTGGTAGATTTTGACTTGCTGATTTCAAATAACACCATTATATCCACTGATTGGCTTCTGGTTTCCAGATATTGTCATATTTAATAGATACATAGTAAGTCAGTGTATGTATATTTCATATCACATTAAGACTGAATAATACAGACAGAATATGCTAAAACACTAATTCAGCATGATGCTGTGAAGTGCTACAGTAATTGTGCAAGTCACACCGTCGTTCAAGTTCATTCATCGTCTGTTTGCCGTTTCTTCGCTTGCCTCTTGAAGCTTTTGAGTGGAGCATCCCTGGTCACAGTCCAGCAGTAGTCTGCTAGCATTGATGGACTCCACTTGCCCTGATATCTCTTCTCCATTGTTGCAATATCATGGCGGAACTGCTCACAATGCTCGTCACTTATTGCTCAGCAGTTCGGTGGGAGAAAATCCAGGTGAGAATGTATTTTTAGCGACATGTTCCAGCCTAGGCTTTTGTAAGGCCAGAGCAGGTTTTCCACCAATTCCTTGTAGTCGTCCGCCTTCTTGTTCCCAAGAAAGTTCGTTGCAACTCTTTTGAAAGCCTTCCATGCCAGCTTCTCCTTGCCTCGTAGACCATGGTGGAACTCACCATTCCCGACGAGTTCCCGAATCTGAGGACCAACATACACCCCTTCTTTTTATTTTCGCCTCACTTAGCCTCGGGAACTTTTCAAGGAGGAACTTGAAGGCTGGCTTAGTCTTGTCCATCGCCTTAAAGAAGGTCTTCATCAGGTCCAGCTTGATGTGTAAGTCAAAGAGTGGGGGATGCTGAACATTTTTCTGCCCCGGTTCCAACGACTGTCAAACGGCCAGTCTCATTTGATGTAGTGTGAAACTCTTGCTTGCCTGTCCCATTCACAAAGAAAACAGCAGTACCTGATGTACCCGGCCTGTAGACCAAGCAAGAGAGCAACAACCTTCAAATCGCCACAGAGCTGCCACTGATATAAATCGTAGTTTATACATCTCAGGAGTTGCTCTGTGTTGTCGTAGGTTACCTTCATATCTGCTGCATGGCCAATTTTTTTTTTTTAAGCAAGGAAGAAGGAGCCAAAGGTCAAGAGCCCACAAACCGTTCCTTCCAAGAAAAAAAATACAAAAGAGAGCCAAATTCAAGATCCATTCGTTTCGAGATGCCTGGACAATGTGTTGCCGTTATGTAGCAAAACGGCTTTGAGGCTGGTCTTTGATGAATCGATGAACAGCCTTCACTCAGAAGACTCATAAGCAATGTTGAGAGCCATCATCAATCTGCTGATGTCCTTGCAGGCCACAAGTTCTCCCTCCATAAAGAAGAATCGAATGAGGTCTCTTTGGCGGGCACAAAACGTAGAAATCCGAACATCGCTCGCCAGTAGATTCCACTGCTGTAACCTCGACCCAAGTAACTCTGCCTTATTCTTAGGCAATTCCGAATCTCTGACGAGAACATCGAGTCTAGCCTGCGTTGAGCTGTGGCTCGAAAGGAACTTGTGATGGAAAATCTGGGTCATGTGATGTAGGATGCTCAAGGACGCAGCTTTCAGCATGTTCCTCTTCCTCATCTGACTGCAGTGTGAACGCTTTTGGAGCCACAAGAACTATAGTCTGACAAATCTAAACATAGGGTTTGGGTGGAGTCACCCCCTCCCTACACTATTGCCATGTTTCCTAACCCTACGATGTATAACGCCTGTGGTTTGTGTAGTAGGAATGATACATAAACATAACTCATACTAATATAACTGTAATGAAAGTGCTGACATGTATCAAGGAAGAATAAAACTATTCTGCATACTATATTATACGATAATAGAGAAACGTGGCATAAAAATTTGGCAGTGTTGCTCTAAAAATATTCTAATTATTATTTACTTCCCCAACACTTCTAACATTGCTAATTAATTTAGCAAGTATAATTGCAAGAAAATTTGAAGGGATAAAAGTGGGAAGAGGCGATCCTTTCATAATTAAAATAAATATATCAAACAGCTCTGGGGTGGCAGCACTCACGCGACACGTGTTTGTGTGTACGCTATGGGAGGTCACCAACCCCCTACAGGATTTAGGCCTATTGGGGAAACCTCTATAAAAAAACGCGCCGTGACTTTTACCTCAAGGGTGGTGCGGAAATAAAGTCAAAATTATAATCCATACATAAAAATGGAAGTAAAAAACCATGGATGACACATAACAAAATCTAGCGAGAGAGAGAGAGAGAGAGAGAGAGAGAGAGAGAGAGAGAGAGAGAAATAATAATAATAATAATAATAATAAAACTTTATTTCCACTAAACAGTGGGTATTCTTATACATTATACAGTAGTACAGCATACAGTATGAAAGTTCTATACACAATATAATACAAGTTGATACATATGGTGGAGAATAGTGACAGAGAGGTAAATGGTTTAAAAGGTGTGGGGACACTTAGGTTAAAAATAGATCAATTAAGGGATTTAGGAACGAAGGCAGTGGGAAGGATTAAGACAGATGGGATTGTAAGATTAGGGAGTTTGAGCAATAGGGTAGAATGTATGCTCTCAATAAAAGTATAGCAATTATCAACGGCTAATTATTATACAGGTGTTGATGGTGGGGGTCTATATTTATAGGAGGTGTTGGTGGTGGAGGTATAGCGGGCGTTGTTGATGGGGGTGTTGTTGGGGGTAGGGGTATAGAGGGTGTTGGTGGCAGGGGTATAGGGGGTATTAGAAAAACGGAGATCACAAGAGGGAAACAGTGTCAAGGTCATCGCTGATGGAGAGGTCAGCTCGGAAACGTGGCAATAGTGCAGGGAGGGGGTGACTCCACCAAAACCCTACGTTTAGATTTGTCAGACTATAGCAGTGCGTCTCTATGGGGTACCGGTCGTATGGCAGGTGGAATGTTGGGATACTGCACAGTCCACTTCTTTTTCCTTGACACACCTGCAAGTGGAGGCACCATGCAGAAGTAACAGTTGCTGATGTGATCTGTCAGTTCCCTCCAGACCATCGGCACTGCGAACGGCATGGGTTTCTTCCCATTCAGCCACCGACAGAGGTTTATTGCACAGATGTTGCAGTGTATGTGCGGGGTCCGGGTCTTATCCTGATCGCCGATTTTGCTGCCAAAATAGAGATGGTAAGTCTTCTTGACCATGGCGGTTATTCTGCGCTTTTGTGACACAAAAGTAACTTCACCACAAACATAGCAGAAGTTGTCGACGTTGTTCACACAATTACGAGGCATTTCCACCAAACCTGCAAACACACAACACACATTTTTATTAGTGATTGTTTATAAGTGATTAATGTGATTTTGTATGTGACTTAAGTGATTTAATAGGTGATTCAGTATCAGATATTGTCTTTTGATCATATCAAATATTCAGATCACATATTCTTGTTTGAAATTGATCTCTTTCTCTTGTAGTCCCTATAGCTCGACTGAATATTCGAGCTATTTATTATATTCGTTGATATCTTGAAAACTAGAGCCAATCAAGAGTTTTAAGTAGCAGTTTCGTTTTTAAGTCATGTATGACTGATTTCATTTCAGAAGCATTTTGACTGTAGACCAGTGTAATATGAAAATGAAGGTGACAATGTGGCTGGCTGAGATAACGATAAGGGATAATAGGCGACAATACCCCACACCACCCACTGCTGTTTATACACACACACACACACACACACACACACACACACACACACACACACACACACACACACACACACACACACATGTGGATAAGATATACTGTAGTGGCAGAGTTCAGATACAAACTCACGAATAACTTTTGGGTTGTAACTGATTACCTTCACACTAATTAAACGCTTTGTGTTGCCATGTTTATATTGGTGTAGGGGAGTAGTGCGTTGGTAATCAAAGTAACCTTCACACTCATTAAACTCTTTGTGTTGCCATTTCTATATTGGTGTGGCGAGAAGCGTGGTAGTATTTAAAGTAACTCTGGGTGGAATCTCGTTGCTTGTCTATCTATCTATCTATTGCCAGACGCCTCAATCCCGTTTGGGGTGGCCACAAACAAATCGCCTCCAAGTCGCCCTGTCCCCCGCCATTTCACTCCCCTGCTCCCTGCTCACACCCCCCTCTCTCATATACCTCTCCACCCCATCCCTCCATCTCATCCTCGGCCTCCCCCTCCCTCTTTTCCCCTCCACCTCACTCATATACACTCTCTTCGTCAGTCTTTCACCCTCCATCCTCTCCACATGGCCAAACCACCTCAGTGTGTTCCTCATAACGCTTCCTATCACATCCACATCAACACCACAACGCTCCTTTATATCCTCATTCGTCAGCCTGTCTCTCCATGTGACTCCACAGGCTCCTCTTAAATAACTCATTTCCACTGCTCTCACTCTTGACTTGTGTCCTTCCAACAACGTCCAAGCTTCACTTCCGTACGTTAGAGTTGGTATCACAATACTGTCATGTAGTAACTTTTTTACTTCCATGCTCACTTCCCTGTTTCTTATCACTGCTTTCAAGGAACCAGCAACCTTTCTTCCATGCTGTACCCTTTCAAGCACTTCACCCTCCAAACCTCCATCCTTACTCATCACACTACCCAAGTACTTAAACGTACTCACATCTTCCAATTCCTCACCATCCAACCTCGCTGTACATTCACTGACTTCACCTCTCTCAAAGACCATCACTTTACTCTTCCCTACATTCACCTTTAGATTCCGTTTCTTACACACTCTCCCAAACTCATCCACCAAGCCTTGCAGCTCTCCTTCGTCTTCACTCAACAACACAGTATCATCTGCAAACAACAGTACAGGGAGTTTCCAAACACTATCCTCTCTCACCATGGCCACTCTAACATCCACTACCCCACCTTGTACCTCTTTTATTACCCCATCCATGTACAGATTGAACAACCATGGAGACATGACACATCCCTGTTTCAACCCAACCTTCAAAGAGAAAAATTCACTTAGTTCACCATCCACACGCACTGCAGCCTTCGCACCATCGTACATACTCTTCACAGCATTCAACAACTTTCCATCTACTCCATATATTCTTAACACTTTCCACAATCCTTGTTTATTCACCCTGTCATATGCTTTCTCCAAATCCATGAATGCCGCATACAACTTCTTTCCCTTCTCTAGAAACTTTTCCACTAAAGATCTGAGAATGAATACTCGTATCTGATCTACACAACCTCTTCCCTTCCTAAAGCCTCCCTGTTCTTCTCCAACTAATTTCTCTGTTCTTTCTCTAACTCTGTCAATAAATGCCACATAATTAATATATTTTTACGGTAAATTGATTCAGTCGTTAAAGTACGTGTCAACTGGTATGCCATTAAAACTTTTAGCATTGATTAACGCCACATTTTGTGAAGTGTGGTATCGACATACGAGTATGAACTTTTGGCCTTTTTGGTTTATGTAGTGACTCTTCTTGTCATTATACACCAGCCTCCCTCATACAGCCTTGCAACTTCCTTAGTGTAGTAATTCTTCTTGCCTTAATATACCACCAATCTCCCTTATAAACCCTTCCACCCTCCATACTGTAGTGCAATACTATTTGTTCCATCCATCTCCCCCTTACACAAACACCCAGACATTAATTATAAACACCCCTGATAACACCATCATGCCAGTCCTGCATGAAGTACCCATTTGTTTGCTGGTGTGGATGGTGGGTAATAGTGCACCCTGTGTGATGAGTGTCAGGTTACAGTATTTGTAATGGATGTGAGTTACTCTATTTGCAAGACTGCATACCAAACCTGTGTCTACACGTAAATGCACTGGAAATAACAATGTGACTGTGAAGAATGGCAAAATGATAGTCGATTTTATGAAGTACAGGATTCCATCAGAATAAACAAAGAAACCCGAAATTAGCAAAACATGTAAACATAATGAACAGTTAATAAGAAAGGAATGAAAAACTTTGTGTAAATGAATTCCCTGAAAAAACATATCCAAAACTGATATAAAGGAAAACAAAAGATAAAGGAATCTGGTAATTTATGGTCATAAGATTTTATGAAGGGCAGGGATGCAGGAAGCTAACTGGCCAGCTGAAACATAGTTCGTATACAGCACCTCACTCCGGCCAGAATTTATGCAAGTTTATGTGGTGGCGTAAAGAGAAATACTTGGTGCCTGTAGTAGTAGTAGTAGTTGTTCCCTAGGCAGTCTGGCCGAACAGTCCCAAGTCCCTTAGAAAGGCCATAGCCGAGACCGGACTTTCCCACAGAGCTCTCAAAGAGTGTATGTTGTGTTGTTGGCGTAGGTGATTGTGTGCAATGCAGTCTTCCATAATGTGCCTAATAGTATGGGGTGCTGTTTTGCATCCTGGACAGGCATCAGCGACGGAGTCATCCAGCCTCTTCTGGTAGCTTAAGAGGGCTGGATGGTGCCCACATCTCAGCCTGGCCAGGTGGACCCTGTCCTCACGAGGGAGCTAGGATTCAGAAAGGTGGATGTCAGGAGGCCGTGCATGCAGCTGTGTGTTGTCTTTAAGTGACTGAATGGAGCGGCGAGTGATCTGGGTGTGGATATGCTTCTAGAAGCTGGTCTGAGGTGGGCGAGAGCGGAGAGATGACAGTATTTGTGTATGGTATCGTGTGCTGGGTGTTGTTTTGATGTTCCTTGGTGTGGGTGGATGTGCTGCCATGTAATATGGTGGATGTTGTGGGTTTGTGGAGGCTGCAGCAAGAAACTGGGTGTCTCTCATGTCTAGGTGATTCTTGACTTTGAGGACTTTGGTTTCTTGATGTAGGTGGTCTGTGGATGTAATAGTTGTGCAGCCTGTGATTATTTTTAGGACCTTGTTCTGTATGGTCTGTAGAGTGTTGCAGTGTGCTTTGGTGAGGTTAGAAGCCCTGCAGGCAGGGCTTGCATAATTCATCAGTGAACGTATGTATTGTTTGTATACTGTGGTGGTGGTTTCTTTGTGTGTCCGAATGTTGTATGGACAGGTGACCTCAAAGCATTGAGTCTCGGTGTTATTTTATTTTTAATGTTTGTGATGTGTTGTTTAGATGACATTGATGTATTGTATGTTACACCAAGGATTTTGTGTGTGTATGTGTGTGTTAGGGGAGTGTTGTTTATGGTGAGGTGTGGAATGTGACTGTGCTCTGCTGTCCAGTTTGAGAGAAGGGTCACTGTAGATTAGGCTGGGGCTATTTTGAGCCTGTTTGTGGTGAACCATTCGTGTAGTGTGTTGAGGTAAGGTTGAATGATGTGTGCAGCTGTGTCTGCATTTTGGTGCGAACATGTAAGTGTTATATCATCTGCATAGGAAGCTATGTGTATCTGTGGTGTGTGGGGTGTGGGTATGTCGTGCATGTATAGGTTAAAGAGTGCAGGGGACAAAACAGATCCTTAGGGGAAGCCGTTTGTGAAGCTTCTGATGTTAGAAGACTGACCGGCAAATGTTACGTGTGCACATCTGCCTGCTAAGTAGTTTGCCAGCCATCTTTTTGTGTTATTATGCATGTTTGTGTTGCGTATTTTGTTTGTGAGGTTGTGGCGGGGGATGGCATCAAAAACTTTGCTAATGTCTAGTGTGACTAGGAGTGTTCTGTGTGGTGGCCTAGCTGAATTCATGTCATCGAAAACTCTCTGTGTAAGGTCTGTAAGAAGAGTGTTTGTGGAGTGTAGTGGCCTAAAGACTTGTTGTGACTGGGCTAGGGGAATGTGAGATGTGACTAGTTGTAGTACCAGTCGTTCATGACTTTAGAGGGGGTGCAGAGGAGTGTGATGGGGGCGGTGTGAGGAGCGTAACGTAGGGTCTTTGTTGGGTTTAGGGATAGTGATGATAATGCCATGCTTCCAGATGTTGGGTGTTATATTGTGTGAGTAGCTGTAGTTTGATATGCTGGTGAGTGCTCGTATGCCTTGTGGTCCTAGGTGTTTAAGGTGAATGTTGCTTATGTTATCTGGTCCACAGGCAGATGAGTGCTTGCGATTGTTAATGATGTGCTTTGTCTGGCTGTAAGTGAAAGGTGCGTCTGTGGAAGGGTCTGTGGGGAACTGTCTCTTACGTCGGATGATACGTCGGTTTTCGGGATGGGGGTTTAGATGGCTGACTTGTTAAAAGTGATTGATGAGAGTGTTTGTTTGAGGGTATGGTGTCTGTTGTTGTGATGGCAGCGTGTGATTGTGTGATGTTGCTGTTGGAAAGCGTGATGCTGTTTAGTGTTTTGTAGAGATTGCTGATGTTTGTTTTGTGGTCAAGTGTTTGGAGGTAATTTTTCCACTTTAGTGTTTGCTGTTCTGATATTTTATTGTTTATTTGAGTGTTGAGTTCTTGTATTTGTTGTACGGTGTCTTGTGTATGGGGTGTTGGGGAGTGTCGCAGTGTGTCCCATTGTCTGATGAGGCCTTGAATTTCTGGTGTGAAGTTGGGGTTGTGTCTCTTTCTGTTGCCTCTAGGGATGTGTCTTTTGTCTGCGTTTTGTATAATTGTATTGAAAGTGTGCACAGCGGTGTTCATGTTTGTGATGGGTGTACTGTTTAGTGTTTCGAAATGTTGTTCTGTTTCAGTTACAAAGGCCTCCTAGTTGGCTCTCTTATAATTAGTGTATGTGTGTTTGTGGCCACCTGGGGTGATTCTGGTTTTGGTAGTGATGATGACTGGGAGGTGATCAAAACCTAGGGTTTTGACCACTCTCCATGATGTAGTGGGGGCGAGGTTTGGGGAGCAGAAGGTGATGTCTGGAGATGATGGGAGGAAGAGGGCTTGGTGTGGGATATGGGTATGTTGGTCTAGATCAGTGGTTCTTAACCTTTTTTCTTGGCGACCCATTATCCATAAGATGGTCTATATGGCGACCCAAACCCTCGTAAACTTACTCTGCACCAGAACTGAAACACACATGTGTCATATCATGCGACTAAAACCAAAGTAATATTTCAATATTTTATTGATGTCATAATAAATAAATTTCATTTTTATTATATGCACTTCCTAAGAACTAAAATATCAACACATTTTGCCAGGAAAAAATTAAATCGAAGATCAGAAAATCAAAATAATTCATTCATGTTCATGATACACCTATTTACTCTGACCATTAAGGAGAGAGTCACTATTTTGGATGTTGTCTGAGACATAAAGTACTATAAACAGTGAGATCCCTGGCACTGAAAAGTTTCAATCAGCTTCTCAAACCGGGCTGATTTAGATGACAGACTGCATCTTAGGTCATGCTCTGGTTGTAGACGGTTTCTGTACTTTGTGAGTGCAGAAAATCCTGTCTCACACAGATGAGTTATAGCAAAGGGAAGGAGTGCTTTCAGGGCTTCACCTCCAAGAATTTTCTTTTCTTTGTAAACTCTGATCCAGAATGAGCTCAGTTATTCGTTTTGTTTCCTGAAATCATAACGAAGTGTTTCATCATTCTGAACCTCGATGAGCTGCTCCTGGAGGTAGCTGATGTTCGAAATCTCGTCAGGCAAGTCTTCAGCTTCAATGCTGAAGGGATTTCTTACCCAGGCATATTTCATCACATTCTCAGGAATGTAGTGAAAAAATCTTCGATTAGTCTGGAGATATGTTCCACAATGATACTTTGGACCTGGATGAGAGAAAATTTTTCGTCTTCCAGAAATTCACTCAAAGATGCAACGACACAGTCTTCCCAGTCTCAGTTTTACTCTTCCACAGCTTCAGTTTCCCCTTGAATGCAGTTACCTTCTCTGACAGACCAATTAATATCTGATTGTGACTTTGCATTAAAATGTTCAAGGCGTTAATCTCAGCAAAGATATCTGCAAGATAAGCCATTTGCATCACCTACTTTGAATCAGAGAATCTTTGGGGCCGGTGAATGATTCTTTTTTGCTAGAAATATCTCAGTCTTGTTCCGCATTTCAGGCAACCGTTGGAGCACCCTTCCTCGTGACAGCCACCTAACCTCAGAGTGGTACAACACGTGTACATATTCTGAACCAAAATCAAAACACATCCGACTGATGATCCTGGAGGGCACAGCCCTAGATTAATGAAACTGACTACCTGCATCACTTTCTGTAACTCAGGTGACAACCCCTGAGAAGCAAGATTCTCACTGTGAAGGTGACAGTGAACAGTCAGCACGAATGGATTTTCTTCTTTAACTCTAGCAATGAAGCCATGACGTACTCTCAGCATTGCTGGTGCACAATCACAACAGACATAAAACACTGATTCCACTGAAGCCCTGCTTCCTTGAAGAATGAGTCCACAGTACTGAAAATATCTTCTCTGGTTGTGGTTGTGTGTAATGGCCGACAGAACAGAAATTCCTCTTCCATGTCTTCTGGACCTCGGTACCGTACGTAAGCCATGAGCTGGGCATCATTACTCCGAAATGAAAACGGTTAAGTTTTAAAATATAAAATATACAGTACCGGTACGCTACTCCCAGTTGTGAGCATGGTAATAATCTTTTTTTAAGCCAAATGCAATCGCCTACTGTGGAAGAGAGAGAGAGAGAGAGAGAGAGAGAGAGAGAGAGAGAGAGAGAGAGAGAGAGAGAGTGTAAAGTGTGAAGTATCGACAAGTACGGTAATATGTTAAAAAGTAATAGTATACAACATTAATAATATCAGTAATATATTTGCCTCTTGGCGACCCATTCCAAATGGCTTGGCGACCGAAATTTGGGTTGCGACCCATAGGTTAAGAACCACTGGTCTAGATTGTTCAGTATGAAAAGATGATCTGTCTGAGATTGTAGTACCAGCCCTCTGTCTGTGTCAGGGTTGTTGACATGCCAGGCCGACGACGTGGCGTTGAAATCACCACCCAGGATGATGTTGGGTATGTTAGTGATGTGGTGTATCTGTGGAGAGTAATAGTGTGGTGCTGTAGGGGACGACTGGGAGGGAATGTATGTGTTAGCGATTGTTATGTGTGATTTGTTACCAGTGCGTATTTTAATTAATTGTATTTCTGTTGTGGTGTCATGTGGGGGAAGAAGTGACTTTGTGTGTGCACTGGTATCTGCAAAGTTGATGGATTTTTGTACCAGGGTGATGAGTCCACCGCCACCGCCGTCGGCCAGGTCTTGTCGAATGGTGGTGAAGTTATGAAATGTCGATGTTTTCTGTGCTCTGTGTAGTTTTGTTTCTTGTAAGTTGGCAGTGTATATGTTCTGTTGTTTGATGAATTGTGTGAGTTCTTGTTTTTTGATGTTTATGCCATCTATGTTTAACTGAAGGATGTTTATGTTGTGTGTGCGATGTGTGTTGGCTGTTGCAGCACGGGGGGGGAGGTGGTGTGGGTGGAGGGGAAGGGGTAGGAGGAGGTTGTGATGGAGGTAAGGGTCGAGGTGGATTAGGATGGGTTGGAATGGGAGGAGTTGGGAGACTGGATGGGGTGGGAAGGATTGGTGGGTTTGGCTGTGGAGGTGTGAAGGAAGTAGGAGTAGGATTGGTAGGGGGGGTTGGTGGGTGGGGGGAAGGAGCATAAGGAGCAGGTCCAGGTGTCTGTGTAATGTTTTCTGGATGCAGGTGTTGTGCAGGTGTAATAGGTCCAGTTCTTGCAAGAATTGCACTGAACTGAACCCTTTGTCTGTCGGCTCGACGTGAGAGGTTTTGAGCATGTTGGACATAAGTATTTGTTGGTGGGTCCTGGACTGCACTCAATGTCCCCGGCTAGAAGAAGTCGTCGAGAAATGACAGCCGGGGAGTCATTTCTCGGTGTAGAAAAAACGGTGTTGTTGTGTGTGCGTTGTGTTGGGAGATGTGGTATTCCCCGGGCGACTGAAGCCACTCCCAGGTACTCGAGCCCATATCCTGTAAATGGAGAGTGAGGCACAGAACCACATGGTGTATACACAGCGCCGCACTCCAGCCGGAATGTATGCACGTTTAAGTTGAGGAATAGGGAGAAATTCTTGGTGCTGTTTTGCCCATATCTAGTGAATGCAGAATGAGGTACTGACCCACAGGGCGTATAAGAGGATAGTGGATGGAAAATGGAGGAAGAATCTGAGAACAAGGAATGTGTGATGGTGATGAGGATGAAACAGGAAGAGGGGGATCAAGAATGAGGTGGTGGGACCGGATAGAATGAGAACATACGGTAAAACATGTGAAAAGATAATTATAAAACGTTGTAGTGAGCGTACAGTAATGTGACTGTGTTGCATCATCATACACCCATCAGTGTAGTCACTGGTAAACAGAGTATCTGTACAGTGTTATACAGTAAAACCTCACACAAATGATAACAGACAGACTTGATGGATCAGAATGTAAATATAGGAGTCGACCACTCAGCAGACATTCAACATATGCACGTTACTCGGAACATCAGCAGAGAATTCATTAATTCTCTAAATAAAAGCTTTATGGTGACCAGAATATAAGTGTTTCAGATATCTGGTCACCAAGTAGCCACCTCTGCCAGTTTTGTATCTGTATTGAAACTGATAATGTTTTGTTCATTCAAAATTAGAATAATTGACCTGGAACATCAGGGTGTGCAAAACCTACTAACTTGGTGTGTAATAACGTTGTTGCTGAACAAAAATTACTTAATGGTAAAAATGCATTGTTCCCGTAGAACACATTTTAATTTAACGGCAGAATTAATGACCGATGTTTATACAAACATACACATTATATTGTTATTGATTACGAATGTCTTTGAAAGTAACATTTTTCAAATATGGCAGTCAGGAAGCATCAAAGTGTTATGATTGATCCATTCCCTCATTGATTAATCCGTCAACACTAACAAATATCCACGAATGTCCGCACAGATGACATTAGATCCTACTCGATGACAGCAAGAGAATCTTGGAACTTCAAATTGATAATGAATATTTGAATCAGTCAACACACAGTTATTGCTTTTGCCAAACAGAATATCTGTACCATCAGTTCCAGAAATCAACAGACTTCAACTGAAAAAAAAAAAAAATGTAAGTAAATATTACAATTTAGTGAACAACAGCAGCACCCATTAGTATGAAACTATAATGCATGTAGTTCAGCGAGATTTTATCTGATCTTAGTACTCCATCAGACCATACACACACACACACACACACACACACACACACACACACACACACACACACACACACACACACACACACGCACGCGCACACACACACACACACACACACACACACACACACACACACACACACACACACACACACACACACACACACACACCAGTAAACAAAATTTGAGGCTTCAAAGACACATTTTAACATTTATCGCCAGGTTAGCCATATTGGCAAAAGCACTACAGCCAGTTGGGTTGCGCATTATTGACATTTGTGACACCGCAACCCAACATCACTAACTTGGCAGCCAGCCGGTCGCAATGAGCACTTTGTCCTTCATATCCTGCTGATTTGTTTCTTCTTTCTCGCACCAACTCATCTTTCGTCACCCCTTCTCCTCCCCCTAACCCTTCTCCCTCCTTCCCCCCTTCGGTCATCACCTCCCACAAATAAACTTTGGAGGAAAACGCTGGCAGATTCTGTTGTAAAGTTTTCCTCTAGCCCTTTCTGCTGTCCTACATTGTCACTCACCCTGTCCATTCCCATTGGCTCTCCTATCAGTACCAAGTCTCTCTCTCTCTCTCTCTCTCTCTCTCTCTCTCTCTCTCTCTCACACACACACACACACACACACACACACACAGGAACATGGGTGAGTGACAAACCACTAATAGCCGTTCCGTACATGGTGCAAGATGGATGATGGGGATAATGGGTGAGGTGATGCAGTAAAGGGCAGGCGGTGGAGACAATAAGCCTGGGGAAGTTGGGGGATGGAGACGTGAGAGAACTGGGGCTGTGGAAGGTCAGGTATAACAGAGAGAAAAACGCACTAACTTGTCACACCACACCTGACTCGTGAGAGAGAGTGAGAGAGAGAGAGAGAGAGAGAGAGAGAGAGAGAGAGAGAGAGAGAGAGAGAGAGAGAGAGAGAGAGAGAGAGAGACAGACAGACAGACAGACAGACAGACAAAGATACAGAGAAAAAAAAAACATTACTTTTCGAATAAAACCGTGCAACCATTCCAGTTCACGCAGACTAATACCTTATTAAACACTAAAGCGATAGCATGTTTATGTAGCAAATGTCAGTTACTGGACACAACTGGTATGCAGAACATTAATATATTAACCGATATTGGCTACATTTTCAGTCCCACATCAACACATCTGATGACTGGGTATCCCACCTTTGATATCCTGCTTTTATTTTTTCAAAGATTTATATGTTTTTTTTTCCTTATGTGTCTGCACGAATATATTTCTCTTCAGATTAAGAAGAATAAAAGCATACGAAAGACAGATTAAGCATGGAAAGTGAGCCATAGTTTCATCAGTATTTATAGAGGAAGGAGGTTAATAGTAAAGAACTTTGTGTGTATATGTGCATCTGCTGTACTTCATTATGTCCATGTTTTATCATTTAATTATACTCGTACTACAGTATGTATCGGTAGCCAATATTTAAAAAGTGATTCGTGAAAACTATGAAAAAAAGAAAAGTTTTTATGGGTGGTAATGGGCCATTCCCACAGCCCCCACCCCACCCCATCTCCATCCCTACCCCACCCCCACAACCACCCTCACCCTCATATATGTGTACATAAACAAAACAGAGGAGCATCGTTAGCGAAGGAGTGGGACGCATGCATTATTTTTTATTCGTATTTAGTTTTTCCTTCCATCATCCCGCCCGTGCCAGTGATTGGTAGACAGTTTGGTGCAATAGTTGCGGCTGATGACATCATATGGTCTAAGTAACACTATCACTACACTGACATATTTTGTTGTTGTTGTTACCATTATACTCTTTTATTTAGCTTAGGAAAGGCCTGGTAATGTATGGGATTAATACTGTGATTCTGTCGGTAGAATGATTGTGATGATGGTGGCTGGTAGATGATGTAAAGATAGACTGAGAATGAGGTAAGGGAACAGGATGAAGTAATACATGAGGGAAGGTGGTGTGTAGTGAGTGCAGTGATCATTACTGAGAAGGGATGAGAAACGCCGAGAAGTCTTAATTTTTCTACCTTCCATCACAGGATGCGGCTTCAGAGAATGGAGGGATGGATGAAAAATATGTTCTCATCCGATCCAGCTTCTCTACTGCTACTATTGTTACGTAAATTTCCCTCTCCTAAGGTTGTGATCAAGGAATTTCTAATTGGTCTGTTGTACTGCTGGAAAACTTAGCCACTTCTGTATTCTTACTTTATTTTGTCAAAACTGAGCAGTCATGCAACTACAAGAAGTGATTTAGTTTCTTGTAGGGAATCTCTGTGTTCAGCCTTTATAAAAGAAAAGTATCAGATGTAAAAATTTCTTTCTGTATTCAGATAACATAATGACAACCCATCCACCACTGCCCGTCTCACGTTTCCTCCGTTCCGTCCGGGTCTCCCATTCCCCTCACTACGCATCACCCTCCGCGGCCACTACACATCCTCTCCTCAGCCCACATGAATACACATCTAGCCTCACACCCCAACAGTCCTTCCACACCCACCCACCTTCCCACCCATTCCTTCCGCCCATGCTTGCTCCCACACCCACAACCACCTTTTTCCTTGTTTACTCGTGTCCGTCCCCTTATCCCAATAGAACTACAATTTCCCCCACAGTTTCATGAGTTTTGCACTGTGCTTTTCCCCCCTTGCCATTTTTCTCCACTTCCTCCGTGTTCCCCCCTTCCCCTTCTTTTTTTATCATTCATCTTTGAGGGGATGGTTTTGTGTACCTTTATTTTTGTTGCGATGTTTTGGAAAAAGAAAAGATGAAATCAGTATTTTTCTCCTTTTGGATTTTGTGTGTTTATTATGCAGCCTGTCACATTAGTACGCTTGGGTGTGCCACTATGTCATCTTGCAGTTCCCATAGCAAATCACATAATCATACACAGGATTCCTGCCACCACAGTGACAGCAATTATTGTAGCAGAGGCTCAGTCATAATACTAGTTCACACACACACACACACACACACACACACACACACACACACACACACACACACACACACACACACACACACACACACACCAGGTTAATAATACCACTGGGATCTATAATTCAAGTTATATTTATCAGCAGCACATAAACCATCTGATATAATCCAACTGTGGCAGAATTAACATTCTGTTATGTGGTAATTCCACTAATGTCCGAAATTACGAAAAGTTGCTGATAAAAGTGCCATTTACACCAATCAGAGGCGGGGAAGAGGGTAAGATCTGTGTGGAAGAAAATAGTAAATTTACACCACTCAGAGGCGGGGAGGAGGGTAAGATCTGTGTGGAAGAAAATGGTAAAAAGAAGAACGAAAAGACAGAGAGTGAGAAGGAGAGAGAGAGGGAGGGGGGGGGGAAGGACAACAAAGTGAGGAGAAAACAGAGTTATATAAAGGAAAGATAGGAGGGAGCAGACTTGGTATACAATAAGTGGGAACAGGAGGAAGGAAAAAAGAAAGTAGAATAAATCTATCTATTTACCTATTGCCAGACGCCTTCATCCCGTAAGGGGTGGCCACAAACAAATTGCCTGTATGTCGCCCTGTCCCCCGCCATTTCACTGCCCTGCTCCTAGCTCACACCCCCCTCTCTCATATGCCTCTCCACTCCATCCCTCATCTCATCTTTGGCCTCCCCCTCCCTCTCCTCCCTTCCACCTCACACACGTACACTCTCCTTGTCTGTCTCTCGCTCTCCATCATCTCCACATGGCCAAATCACCTCAATGTGTTTCTCCTAACGCCCATCATCCACCCACTTAGTGTAGCGGTACTCTGTTTTTAGGGTAACTATACTCTGAGTGGCAAGCCAAATGATTTCCTGTAAATCAGGAAATCATTGACAACGCTAAGGTAACCTTATAACTAACCAACACGTGTTTCCTACGTGACAACAAGTGGGTTGGCGAAGGGTTAGTGTCCCTTCCCGGAAAACAATTAACTAAAAATACGAACAAGGCGAGATAATCAGGTAAAAATATATGGAAGAAGATACGAAAACAGGGGAAGTTAGGATGGAAAGAAGGGTGGGAGGATGGTGGATTGTCTTTCTAGAAAGAAAAACACGAAAGAGAGACGGTTATGGAGGACGGTATTGAAGGAAGTGAGGAAAGACGTCAGCAAGAAAGAATGGTAAGAGTAAATATAGGTATGGCCAGTGTCAGTATATGTAATAGTGGTGCCACATGACATAAATACATACTGATCACTATTACCCTTAGTGTGAGTATAGGGAAGGGCAGTGTCAGTATATCTACATTATGCTGGTGCCGCATGACATAAATATATATTAATCACTTCTTACTTTTCCACTCACTCCCTTAACCTTGGACATCGCTAACTTTTAACTCACTCATTTTCGTTTTTTGTTGCAGTTTTTCATTTTTTTTTAAATCTATGAATGTCTTTTCATTCACTATTACTTTTTCCTTTTTGTTTTTTCTTTTGCTTCATCCTTTCTTCTTCGGCCAACCATTTAAAATCCTGTTGATATATTTCAACAATGTACTCTTCTCTTTACTTACATTTTCTCACTGTGTGTATAGTCCACAACATATGTGAGTAGATGAGAAGCCTAAGAGTAACAGTAATGATTGACATAGTCCACATGAAAGGCTAGATGACAAGCTATAAGCCCCTGGTGACATCAAAGGGTCAACAAACATTTTCCCGGCTCTTGGAATTTGGAACCTACCTGTCTGTGCAAAAAACAACACCGTCTCTGCCACTGATAACTTCAGTTATCAAACCACCATAAGTTTACGTCATATCATTTTAAAGTAATTTGCGTAGCGAATCATTTAAAAGATTAACCAATAATACAGGACTGTCTGTCAGCGATTTGATGACTGTTATTCTCTGCTGGCAAAATAATACCAAAATTATCATTCCATTTAATCCTTGGACGAATAGAATCATTATCGCATTTGTTTCATCCTCCTCCCATTAGTTGTCTGTAATCTATTGAAAGCCAGTCACAAAAACAAACAGAAAGACAGATGTAAGTTTAATTAGTGCACACTGAGAGAGGAATTACTGAACAGGCTGCTAACTGACTGCATGCTACAAGTAGGGTGAGGGAGAGGATGAGTTGAAGTGGTAGGGATGAAAGTAGGAGAGAGAGTGAGCTGAAGTGGCCGGGGGGAGGGAGAGGATGAGTTGATGTGACAGAGATGATGGTGAGGGAGAGAGTGAGTTGAAGTGACAGGGATTAGGGTGAGGGAGAGGATGAGTTGAAGTGGCAGGGGTGAGGGTGAGGGGGAAGGTGAGTTGAAGTGGCAGGGGGGAGGGGGAGGGGGAAGGTGAGTTGAAGTGGCAGGGGTGAGGGTGATGGGAAGGGTGAGTTGAAGTGGCAGGGGTGAGTGTGAAGGGGAAGGGTGAGTTGAAGTGGCAGGGGTGAGTGTGAGGGGGAAGGTGAGTTGAAGTGGCAGGGGTGAGTGTGAGGGGGAAGGTGAGTTGAAGTGGCAGGGGTGAGTGTGAAGGGGAAGGGTGAGTTGAAGTGGCAGGGGTGAGTGTGAAGGGGAAGGGTGAGTTGAAGTGGCAGGGATGAGGAATGGGAAAGTAATGAAGAGTGGCAGAAGTGAGTGTTAACTGAATCTGTAGAGAGGCGGCCTGCAGTCCCAGTGGACCCAGGTTCGAATCCCGACTGGAGCAGGGAACAGTTTAAGGATTTGAATTTGATAAAAAGCAGACTTTCCTGATTTACCAGAAGACCCGCCGACATGTCGTAAAAGTATCCCCGCTAATACCAGTACACCAGTCCTGTATGAGACAGCCCTAGCATGTATTCAATATGTACGATGGGTGTTAGCGCCGAAGTGGTGACATGTGGAGATGTAGGAGGACTACTGGGCCTTGGGATAGGCAACTGCCCCCGAGAAATAGGCCCTGAAGCCTTTGCCCAGAGTCGGACACATTAAAAAATATATATATTAAAGAATGATTTGAATCTTATGAAAGGAAATCTGAACACACGAACTTGAGAATCTCTCTCTCTCTCTCTCTCTCTCTCTCTCTCTGCCATAAACGTTAACAAGGGTCTTCAACAGTGGTGAGTGGCAGGGATAAGGGCGAGGGTGAATGGAAAAGAGCTCGTCTCCTGTGTTTTTATTTATACTCCTCTAGCTTCTCTTCTATAGCTGGATCACTTGACAAGGACCGCTAGATCTGTGTAATCTTTGTAACTTTTTTCCACTCCAGCGTGTAAGTTTGCCACCTGGATGGAGAGAGAGAGAGAGAGAGAGAGAGAGAGAGAGAGAGAGAGAGAGAGAGAGAGAGTTACAAATAATTATAATTTTAAAAGATCCATCTCTCCTATTGATCAATTGTTCTCTGTCATTTGGGTGGGTGCCGGTATTGGTTGCATTTATTTTATCGTGTATTAAGCCACTGTTGCACACACAATACTCCCCACCCACTTCAGACACGACACCCGCTAATGATCTCTCTCACTTTTTTCACAGTCTTGAATGTCATCGTTTTTCTCTCACGCACGATAAGAAATGTCACAAATTGACCATAATTTCGTAAAAGTGTTTCCCTGCCTGATGGGGAAGTGGTGGTACTCGCTTTCATTATATGTGAATATCCAATTTTGTATTGATGGTGATGTTGGTGTTGGAGGTGCAGTAATCCAGCCAGTGACTCAAATATCACTATTTATGTGTCATATATCCGTACATTTATAGGGAGATTCCTCTGATCACATAGGACTAGTGTTATGTTTACTTAAGTGTTGTGACCACTGCAAAGTGACATCCTACGAAGATATCATTTAGTAGTAGCCCATATTTACCTTATGTCTAGTTTGTCTTATTTACCTACTTGTATACGAGCATATACTACGGAGACAGAGGAATCAAAACTAGTAATGGGTTTAGTAATGTTTTATACATCAACCCATGTAAAGTTTTTTTTTTTTTTCAAGGAAAAAGGAACCAAAGGTCAGGAGCCCGTAAACCGCCTTCCAAGAAAAAAAGAAAAACAATACAAAAGAGAGCCAAAATCAAGATTCGTTCATTTCGAGATGCCTGGACACACTGTGTTTGAATGACCGGAGATCACAGGAGTAGGAAATACGGACAGAGGGAGACAGTTCCAAAGTTTACCTGTTGCAAAAATGAAGGACTGGAAGTAACGGTTAACTCAAGCATTAGAAAGTTGGACAGAAAAGGGATGAGAGTTTGTTGCTGGACGGGTGCTACGCTCCCGTCATAGAGGTGGAGGGATCCAAGCAGACAGTTCAGAGGACTAGTGACCATTAAAATAGTGATAGAAAAGAGATAATGATGCAAAGTGAGGCGAAGAGGCAGAGGTTGAAGGAAGCCAGTAAGAGGAGAATTAATGAGATGAAAAGACTTTGACTCCACCCTATTGAGAAGAGCTGTATGTAGGGAACCTCCCCACACATGAGAGTTGCACTCTACACAGGGGCGAATAAAACCCGTGTAAAAAGTCAACAACTGTGCAGGGGTAAAAAAAGGTATAGGGATGGCTTTGTACACCTAACCTCTTGGATGCAGATTTTATCTTTCCAAGATAAATAACGAGAGAATGAAACCCCAAGTATGTTTAACCTGCCCTGTCCCGACCGATTTTCCACCACTGACCCCCCCCCCCAATCCCGACCAATTAAAAAAAAAAAAAAAATTGGCTCAAACCTCCGCTTTTGGTGAGAAACATCGAAAACTCATAGAGAAATCGCTCACCTGAGGTTTAAAAAATACTGAATACAGGTAGCAGTATCCCTTACCTTACTGTGTTTTCTAACAGGCTGGCTCCAAAGAAAACAAGATCTGTGGGAGGGTAGCTATTCCACACTACTCATAAATGGCATTTATTTATTTATTTGGTATGAATTTATATGTAGTACAAGAGTATATATATTGGTTTTCACACAGTAATATAGGCATTATAAGCATTGTTTCACTCACCAAACACATCAACATACCTGATCTTTTTTGGCAACATTACCTGATCATCATTTCTCACTGTTTCTTCCTCTGATGCTACATAAACTTTGTCCTCCACATTGTCATCGATTGGGGAATCACCCTGGCCTTGATTTTCGTACCGTGGCACAACATGTCTTTACTGGTCAGGTCACTGGTAACAGGTGAATTGCCGAGACAATGGTGTGCGGGGGGGGAGGTCATGCAGGGTAAGGCATTGACCCTGCCTAGCATCTTGTAAAGGGAGGTGTCCCGTGTATACGTACCAAAAATCATGCACGAAATGTGAAAACCGTGCAAATTAGGGACCTTGCAATTGCTGCGCATTTATATACGTCAACAGGAGTCACAGTGACAAAACGCGTGGACGTATATATACATCAACGGGAGTCAGTGGGTTAAGGATGATGCAGGATTGAGCTGGATAATATTAAAAATTAGTGGGTACTCCTGTCAAAAATTATGTTGGACTGATAGGTGTAAGAACTGAGTATTTGATGCATTAACCCTTACACCGCGGGCATGTTTACCAATGTTTTGCGTGTCCCGCGGGGTTATTCGGGCTCCGACAGACTCTCAAAAAATATTTGCCAAAAATCAGTTATTAGACCTAGAATATTAAAATTAAATATGCTTATGGCACATACCTTCAGCTTTCTCCTGGGATGTTTGTTGATGCTTTGTCTATTACCATAGGACTTGTGGAGACCTCTGAAGTTGGATAACGAAGTCTCCACTTTACACTTCCCGACAACCCGTAATATGATTACCACAGCCAGATATTAACACTATAAACACTACTCTATGATTATCAAGTAGTCTGGGATCCATACTCCACAAAAAACCCACTGTGAAAGCAATGAAAATTACGAGCGCGTATGACCTTCCCACTTGCGCTAGTTCGCTCTTGGTACTCTGTCATTTATTATTCATAAAACCCCTCACACTTTATATTTTTATTACTATATAACACTTATATATATCTGGAGTTTTTATCCATAAGTTTCCTTCAGTCGTATTAGTTTATTGTCACTGAAGTCATTCAATTTTTCATTCAGTAAAATGAGTAGAGAGCCACGGATTCACTTTCACTGTTATAACATCAAGTATTTGTACTCATATTCTTATATTACTAATTATTTATATTACTATTTACATTTTCTATTGTATTTTCAATATTTACCCTTCTATTTTACTTACATTATGTTATTCACTGTCACTTTCAGTAAGATAAAACTATAATACACTGTTCAATCATATGTACTGAACATCCATTGCTTTCACTTGCTATTTACACATTATTTAACATTATTTTCACATTACTTTCCTTTCCCACTTGCACTTTTAGAACTGCTTCTGGCTGTGGTAATCAAAGAAGCAGGTAACACAGAGGGGAACCTGGCACTCAGCGCACTGCCAAGAGGTGTGTTTGTGCTCAGGTGTGCGTCGAGTGGTATGTGCACACACCTGGCACCTGCGGATCGCAGCCTTCCTCTTGCCTGTGGCAGGCATTAGCACCAGTCTGTGCCGATCCATGTACGCCCTCTGCTCAAGTCTGTCGGGAAGTGTTACTGGATGGCGCCTTGGAGTTGCTGCTTGCACCCTACCATATCTTTCCAGCAGCTGTTGAACACAAGTCCTGGCAAACAACCTCAGGGAAAAGGACTTGGGTGGCTTGACCTTCATCTTGTACAGGATGAAGGCGTTCAGCATCGTCATGTCTATGAGATGCAGAAAAACTTTCCTGTACCACCTAGTAATCTTCCTGAGGCAGTCGATCTCACCAATCATCATGTCGGACTTGTCCACCAGCCGCATGTTGATATTGTAGTCTAACACAGCATCAGGTTTCATCACAGGTTCGCCTGTCCTACGATCGACCTTCCCACTGTCCGTCATTTCCCCCTTATGTACGGTGGTGAGCATGTGCACGACCCTCTTGTCATGCCACCGCATTGCCAACATCTTCTCAGACTTCCGTAGGTGCACGTCTCCTCGCTGCGAGGTTCCTGCCTCTGTGAATTTAGGGAAGTGGGCACGATTACTTTTGACAGTGCTGCAGGAGCCAATGCCGTGCTCTGAAAGGTATTTGGCAAGTTTCGGTGCTGTATAATAGTTGTCTGTATACAGCACATGATTCCCACCAAAATACTTTTCAAGGAGCACTTTCACTACACAGCCTGAGAAGCCAAGGGGGGGTGTTTTATCCAGATCGACAGTGCTGGCTGAAGAAATGACGAAGTCAAGGATGTACCCCGTCTTACAGTCGCACAGTACAAAGAACTTGATTCCAAAGCGATGGCGTTTGCTTGGAATGTACTGCACAAACCGAAGACGTCCTCTGAACAGAACCAAGGATTCGTCAATGACAACCTTCTGAAAGGGGTGGAAGAATGACATAAACTTATCCTTCATTCTGCTCAGAATCTCCCGGATCTTCCAGAGTGGGTCGGTTTGGGAATGTACATCGTTGTCAGCAAAGTGCAGGTTTCCCATGATGTTCCGGAAGCGATCTCTGGCCATGTACTTATTGAAGGTGGGTGAGGGTAGTAAGGGGTCCATGGACCAGTATTCTTCCAACTCATGTTTCTTTGAGTGTGGCATGAGAAGCATGAGGGCGAAGAACACATACAGCTCCTGCACTCCCAGCATGGACCACTGTTGCATCTTGGCTGCACCTGTACCACTTGCAGCATGTTGTGATTCATACCTGTTAGTCTCATCACATATGTGCTGCATGACTTCGTCATCTAGGAAGACCAAAAGGAAGTCCACACACTCAGCATCCTCATCAAGAGTGAAGGCAGGCTGTAGTCCTGAGGAACTCTCATCAAAATCTAAATGTTCTGGGACAAAATCGGACCCTTCCGTCCACGCGAAGGCGTCCAGGATTCCCTGTCGTGGCGGTGTAGGGTGGGTGAGGGTGGTGGGTGGCTGTGAGGGATATTTATCACGTTCAAGGTCCCTCGCACTGACCCTGAGTTGCCGTACAGCACTAGCAGCCCCTACTCTAGTAGGAATTCTACTTTTACGGGTAAGGGATTTACCTCTTCCTCTATGGCCTGCCTTCTCTGTTGATGCTGGTGGTGACTCCGATGACGAAGACTCCGGAGATAATTCAGCAGAAGAGGAAGAAATGAGTGAAGTGGGGCTTGGGGAATGGGGAGGTGAATCAACTCGGGACTCATGGCGGGCTGGGTCACGCGGGGCCATTGTTCCGGGGCTAACACACCGCCTTTTCACTCCCTTCCCAAATTCCTTCCCTTGCTGCACTAACGGCTCCTTTCCCTTGGAGCTAGGGATAACTTTGGACACTGAAGCACTCATACTAATACTTTCTGGCATGATTTCCTCACCCGGCTCATCACATGAATCCCCCGAAGGGTCAAAATCACTATCCATCATCACCATTGACAATTCCGCTAGTTCACGTTCCACTGCAGAGTCACTTAGTCCTTTCCTGCTTCCCTCACGAGTTTTTCTGGGTGTAGAGGTCACGGGACCCTTTGCAATGGGCACAGAAGCGGCAGAAATGGCGGGGCGCGAGTGCGACATGTTTTGACCACAGCGGAGGACAAGGAACTAAATGCCGCGGCTTATCTGAGAAGGCAAGGGTTGACAGTGACAATGAGGATGACAGCTGCTAACTTACATGCTAATAAATTATTGGTAGAAAATCTCAGCAATACATAAAGAAATAGGTAGCTCCAGGTGAATGTAAATGTCACTTAGGCTTCTCCCTTCCTTTCTGATATATATTTTTATTACAGAAATAGATTACAAGGCATAATTCAAAGGGAAATTACCATGGTAATGTAGCGAATGAATGCATGTGAGGTGTTGTCAGGTGTTAATTAGCCAATTCCTGGGGTATACCACTATCACTTACCTTATTATATATATATATATATATATATATATATATATATATATATATTATTTTGTATAAGTATAGGGCATAGGGCTTATTTCAATGGATGAAATCTGTGGAAAAATCTGGGGGAGATTTGCTTAGCGCAGCGCGGCCGGGGAGTTGAGAGGACAGCGTAATGGAGGGGAGGTAGGGAGGGGAGTCAGGAAGGGGGGAAAATCGCTAAAATGTCAACAATGGATGGGAGTACAGATGAGATTTGGAGTGCTGACTAGTGTTGGACATTGGCAGTACTGATAGATGATACAAGCCACCATTTGAAAGCCCGGGATAATTCAAAATAACACAGAATCACAAAAGTGACGCCCCACGGTATGATCCATTGCACCCGAGCGTCACGAAAGTGATGCCCCGCGGTTAAGGGGTTAAAAACATACAGACAGACATATACCTACATTTTCCTACATTCCACACATACATTGATACTGTTCAAACACAAGTAAACATTCACAGATACACACCCTACTGAGACACAAACTTAATAATACCCCAGACAGACTGAATATGACATGTAAACACACACACATAGCAAGAGAGAGAGAGAGAGAGAGAGAGAGTTTGGCATTTGTTTGATAGTATTGGAATTCAAGAGTTCAAACATTGTTCTTTGTTGCCAGTTGCGATTCTTTCTTTCTCTCTCTCTCTCTCTCTCTCTCTCTCTCTCTCTCTCTCTCTCTCTCTCTCTCACACACACACACACACACACACACACACACACACTTTTTTTTTTTTTAACTCAAAGAAGCAGTTTTGTTTTTACAGCTAGAAACCCTGTGGTAAAAAAAAAAAAAATACAGTCCTGGAATAAAATACCACTTTCCAGTGTATTAGAAGGTTTGGAAGCTATATTTATTTCTGCCGTGTCCCAGAAATGCTTGCAGCTCTTCTCACATGCTTTGAAGTGCACAAAACTTTGCCGTATATTGTGAAAGTGGTCTGAAGTGACGGTGCTGGAGAGGAAAGTAATAGTTATCATTATAAACCTTTGGCAATCAACTTCCGGCAAAAGGCCTCTTCTCCACTCAAGCCTGTTACTTGTTAGCCTGTTGAGTTTGAGTCTTGGGTATTTGTATATTCCATCCTTGCATTGTATTACTTGTTAGCCCGGTGTGTTTAAGTCCCAGATATTTCCATATTTCATCGTTACATCATGTTACTTGTCACCTTTTCCTTTGCCTCCATCTCTCAGCTGCTTCTCTGTTAGTATATCTAACCATGTCACTTGTTCTACTTGAGACGTGACCCACCCAATGCTACTTGTTTATAACAATTGTAGTGACAGTAAGTCCCGACCATAACCACATCTACTGTACTTTTTGTGACAACTTTAGTGACAGTAAGACTCGACTCTGTGGTAGGTGGGGGAGCTCACCATCCACTCAATGTGCTGCTGCTTTAGGTGTCTGCCCTCTCCTCTTTTCATTCCTTCCTCTTCTTTCTTTCTTTGTTTCATTCTTTCTTCCTCCTGCTAACAGGTGGCTTTACACCCCCTCTTCTGTCTTTCTTTTCTTCATTCTTCATTCTGCCTATGGCTGACTCTACACTGAGTGACAAGCCAAATGGTTTCCTGTATACAAGGAAACTATTTACTACACTGGGTGGAAACAATAATCAAATGTATGGCGCCTGGTGATTTAGTGAGTAATTAAGGCGCATCAGTCGGATTCAGCCAGGTGCAGATTTATATCCAAGATGTGGTTGGGGTTTATTGCTCATGTAATGCCACTCAGGGATGAGTGAGGCTGGTCACTCTCATCTTAAATGTAAGAAGCAACTTGCCTAACCCTGGGCTTCTACGCTCCTCATGGGGCAACATAGAATTGGATGATGGATGGATGGATGGAAAACTCGACTATGACTATATCATCTGCTGTCCATTTCATGACAACTGTAGCGCCAGTAAGACTTGACCATGAGAAGAAGGAGAATTTAAAAGAGGAAAGTGAAAAATGAGAAGGAGGAAAAGATGGACAAAAAGACGCTTTAAAGATGCTGGGTTGTGGATACAAGGGGAGATGAAACGAAGAGGAAGAGGGGAGGAGATAGGAGAAGCGAAAAAGATAGAGTAATATGATGAAAAGAAGAGGTGAAAGAGAGGAGGGAGATTCATAAAAGGTAGTATAGGGAACGGAACAAGATGGAGAGATAAATAGGGGTAGAGGTATGAAAAGAGGAGGAGAAAGGTTAAGATAACGTGAACGAAAGAAAGATGGGTAGAAGGAAAAGAAAAGCAGAGAACAATTCATTGAGAGAGAGAGAGAGAGAGAGAGAGAGAGAGAGAGAGAGAGAGAGGTGGGGTAGAGTCTTATAATCCCTTATTACATTATACTTTCTTTAATGTATGACAGTGTGTTGTAAGTTTGTAATAATCTTTTGTATAACAAACCCTTTTACATGGTACCACACAAACCAGTAGCATGTCCTAGCTTTCCCTCACATTTACTCGTATTTTTGTACCAACTGTGCTCCCATGCATAAGTAATCAGTCATAATCCATACGTAGTTAAGTTCGAATAACATGTGAAAAAACTGCACTGTTGGATATGATTCACCTGTTTTTCCACCAGTTCTTTGTAAATATCGTATTTGTTGTTTCAAAATGTTAAATATAAATACAATAATAACTGTCTTACTCTCGCAATACGGTTAGTGTACGTTAATGAAATACATGTATATAAATCAACACCTTCAGTACCATTACGCCATTTATAATCATTGTAGTTCTGTCCCTTCCGAAATCCTGTACGTATAAATTATGTCTAATCACTCTTGTCCTTGAAATAGTAACATCACGCACCCATCTGTGTTGCTGAGATGAAAGTTCATGTGGGAAAAATGTACTAACCTAATAAAAAAAAACACACACTACAGACACATGATTTAATTTGGTATTCACTGCTACCGTCCCTCAAAGTTTAACACATCAAATTTAATGAGAAACTAAGAAAGCACTAAGCAAGAATAATAAACGTGTGCTCTATTATTGTTATATTATCAATAACGCATTAAATTATCAAAGTATGTCACCAAAGACGTCATTACATCTCGGATGAAAACAATACAATCTTGGAACTCCAAACTGTCAGTAAATATTTGAATCGGTCATCAGTCATTGCTTCTGCAAAACATGATATCCCCAACGTCATGGTCAAAGGTCACCAGACGAATTAGAAGAATAAGCAATGTAGTGAAAGTGAAGTAATACACGGTAGTGGCAAGAAGAAAATGTGTGTGTGTTTGAGAGAGAGAGAGTCACAAATTCTAAAGGAATAGTATATATATATATATATATATATATATATATATATATATATATATATATATATATATATATATATATATATATATATATATATATATATATAGTAAATTGGGCAGCACAGTTTTGCTGTACTTGTTCCTAGCTGGAGGGACTGATGTTGTACGAAAATGAAAATAGACGAAAAGGAAAAGTGCAAGAGATTTGGAATGTCCAGAGGAAATAACTCTAAGGAAATGCTAGACCATTTTCAGATAAGAAATTCTTTCGGCTTATTTAATCCAGTTGAACAAATAAAAGTTCTGTACAAATGAAATGGAGAAATAAGAAATACTCTGACTGATGTTTAAGCAGAAATTATTAGAGTAATTGATATATGAATTCGTACCGGATATGATGATCATATTTTTGTTAACTTGGCCTAAAATTACCATCTTCCTCTTTAATTGTAACCTTTAACAATAGATAACACTAGAATATGATCAGGAATAGGTGTTATGGACAGGATTAAGAACTGTTGATTTGTCTTCTCTTCTTTAGAGATACTTGAAGTGTAAAAAGAAAAATATCTGAGTCATGTTAGAATAAATAGAATATGATCAGTGAATAAATACATATTAAAAATATATATAAATAAATTAATAAGTGTGTTACATAAAAACTCATATTAAAGACACAAAAAAATGGTGCAGCTAAGTATCATTAACCCTCCTCAGGAACGCCTGGGTCCGACAGACCCGTGTGTGTGTGTGTGTGTGTGTGTGTGTGTGTGTGTGTGTGTGTGTGTGTGTGTGTGTGTGTGTGTGTGTGTGTGGTCTCTAGTTCAGTAACTTCTACGTACATGCAATGCTTATTCTTCTCAATGGCTCCTTAATTTGTTGTGCTCATGCAAGGTTTCCGAGGGTTACTTATGGCTCTCTATGTTTTTGCTTTATATCCCCCAGAATTTGCATATCGGGTCTGTGGGACCCATGTGTACCTGAGGAGGTGGTGGGATCCACTCGTCCCATCAGGAAGGACCTTCATTCCTCAAGCTGTGATACAAGTGTTAGGCTCAAAATTTTCTTTTTCATGTATGGCTACTGTCTAAAAGTTTGTATTTTTTGTCAATGTATTTTCCTTTTTTTTTCATATTAATATATAGAGATAAGTGAATCAAAACATATTTTCATTATTTTCAAATTAATAAGCCCTTATTAATTGTAAGAAATTCAGGAATTCGTTAAATGAAACATGTGTACAAATACAGCATTTTTATATGCCTGGGTCTGACAGACCTAGGTGTTCCTGACATGAACACAGACCAGTAGGCTGGGTGTTGCTGAGCAAGGTAGTTAATTGAAAAATGTGTAGTGATTGAATAATGTGAGATTTTCATTGTCTTCTTGCCCATAACCTCGTTTTTAAAATGACAATGTGTAAGTTTGTGTTATTATATGCGAGAGAAAAAGATAATAAAATGGGAAAACAAAGTTGTACTTTTGTCGCGAGGTTCGGGCAATAAGAGACTCGCAGAGGGATATCATGTAAATTGGTCTCTTTGTCAATACTTCAAAAGATTTGTATTAAATGGCTGAATGTGTGTGTGTGTGTGTGTGTGTGTGTGTGTGTGTGTGTGTGTGTGTGTGTGTGTGTGTGTGTGTGTGTGTGTGCAAGAATGCAGTATGTCACCTTGGAGCACCGGGAAGTCTTTCACCGCGTTCCATTTGCTTGAGTGGACATTCTCACGGATATTGGATGTCAGATATTTCCTTTAGGAGAGAGAGAGAGAGAGAGAGAGAGAGAGAGAGAGAGAGAGAGAGATGATGACGATGATGATCATGATGCAGAACATTAAAAGAGGAATGATAAATGGAAAACATAAAAGAGAAAGTAAGGAAGGGGAAAGTCAAAAATAACATGGCAGGTGAGAGGGAAGGGAGAATTAAAGGAGAAACACTAAAGACAGGAATAAAAGGGGAATGTAAAGGGGAGAGTCGGTAGTGTGTGTGTGTGTGTGTGTGTGTGTGTGTGTGTGTGTGTGTGTGTGTGTGTGTGTGTGTGTGTGTGTGTAAAATAATACCCTTTTTACGTAAGAAAGAAGGCACCAAAGGCCAGGAGCCCGCAAGGTTCCTCCCTTCAAAAAATAAGTAAATATATAAATAACAAAGAGCCAACTTCAAGATCCATTAATTTCCAGCTGCCTGGACACATTGCGTTTGGAAGACTGGAGATCAGAGGCAGTATGAAATTCAGACAGCGGGAGACAGTTCCAGAGTTGGCCTGGTGCATACGTGAAGGACTTGGAGCAACGGTGCTCTTTAATTAGACAGTTGGACAGAACGGGGATGAGAGTTGTTGATTGACGAGTGTTACGGACCCTCCGCAATGGTAGAGAGATGCAAGCAAACGGTTCAGAGGAGCAGTGACCATCAAAGTAGCTACAGAAGAGATAATAAAGATGCACCAGTGAGAGGAAGAGACAAAGGTTGTAGGAAGCCAGTAACAGGAGTAATAAGACGAAAAGCCTTTGATCCATCCTTGATGAAAAGAGTAGTATGTGGTGAGCCTCCCCACATATGAGAGTTGTACTCTACATAGAGGGTAACAAAATCTGTGTATATAGTCAACAACTGTGCAGAGATAAAGAAGGTAGGGAGTCAGCTTAGCACACCTAATCCTTTGGAAGCGGATGTTATTAGAGAGGTAATACGACCTTTCCAAGATCAAACCCGCGAGGATGAAACCCCAGGTATGTTTAAAGATGATGCAGGATTGAGCTGGACATTGTTAAAAATAGATGATACTCCTGTGGAACATGTTGTGGGGTTAAAAGATGTAAGCCTGAGTTTTTGATACATTAAAAACAACAAGATTACTTTTACCCCAATCAGAGTTATGAGCCAAGTCATACATTATGTGTGTCATAGCTTCATTCCATTTTGTTGAAGTAAGTGCACAGATGGACACCGTGGGAATGGAATGGAAAGGTGAAGGGTGGAGTCATCAGTGAATGAGTGGATAGGGTAGGATGTACAGCTTAGAAGGTCACTGATAAGTAAAAGAGAGTTATTGATTGGACAGAGCCCTGAGGAACACCGCTATTGATAGCACTAGGAGAAAAATGGTGCCCGTCTACAGCAGCAGCTATAGAATGACCAAAAAGGAAGCTAGAGGTGAAGGTAGAGATAGAAGAGTAGAAAACTTAAGAGGGCAGCTTGTAAATTAAAGATTGATGCCACACTTGATCAATCATCCATCAGCGCCATTATGGAAGTAGGCTGCTTTTCGCCAAGGTCCCAAAAGGAGGATGACCAGGTGTCTGAAACATAGATGAGATCTCCAGTGCACCGTCCCTGGCGGAACCCATATTGATGATCTGAAAGAAAGTTGTGATAGGAGAGGTGCTTTAAACTATTTTTGTTAATATAAATAAAACCGCCAAGGATGAGTGACGGAGGGAGGAAAGATGAATGCAATGACAACCTCTGGCATAATTCCACACTCACATTCTCGACATCAGCAGTGGATTATTATGGAATATCAAAGGGAATCTGTTGATGTAGAAATATAACACAAGAGAGGAAGGAATATTACAGCTGTCTGAGTGCATGTGCTGGAATCCAAATAGCTTATATTTAAAAAGGAGTAGCGTAAAATATCCTTCCATCACAAAGAATGTCAAGAGTATTTACAACACACTCTACTGCAAACCATGTAGCACAAAGTCTATGAGAATTGCTTTTTAAAAAATCATTTTTTTTTTTTTTTACTACGCGGTGAGAGCAATACTATCTTTTTCGACTCAAGGCGACCCATTCGCCAAGATATGTGAACATAACTACACACCAGTCCGCTGTCGTGGTTGGTGAGGTGGATGACTGGATATAAAACTGTTCAATCGGTCACCTTTAAATAAACAATACCATCAATGCGTCATCTCCAACAAATGATGTCCTTTCATCCATAAACGCCATTATGGAATTAGGCTGCTTTTCAGCGTTTCAAAGACACACTATTTGCATCATCTGCACTTCCAATGAACCACGTAATTGAAGCAATGACATGAAACAGGTGCTGTTCAATTGTACCAATTGTATCGACTGCTATCACTTTCATAACAGACACAATAAACAGATAAACAGAGAGAGAGCCAAAACAAGTATGCTAGTACGCTATAAATCCACAGATCAACTAAGTGGAGAGGTATTACATTGAGAAACCTTTGACTGCTGGTATCGTATCAAGGGATGGAGGAGGTGGAGCAAGGAGAAGTAGAGCAGTAAAAGAGGGCAAAGGAAGGAAGGAAGGGAGCATGGAGAGAAGAGGAAGGGAGAGAGGGAGCATTGAGGGGAAAGGAAGGGAGAGGGAAAGCAGGAAGGGAAGAAAGAGAAAGACACTAATGTTAGAGAAGAGGAAGATAGTGACGTGTATGCACTGAAGGAAGAAGGCAGGGAAAGGGGGGAGGCGGGAGGATGAGGCAAGAAGAAGAGAAAGAAAGGGGAGAGAATAAGGGAACAGGGGAAGGAGTGAAACAAGGGTCTGGGGGAAGGCAACGGAAGAAGGGGATGATCTGAGGGAGGAGAGTGGTTGAGGAAGGGATTGAGAGAAATTAATAGATAGATGAAGGAGAGGTGAGAGGAATGAGGGATGGGAGAGGGGAGGGGAGAGGTAATGAGAGGTGGGCAAGAAGGAAAGGCAGAGGATCGGGGTGGATGAGAGGTATGGATAAAGGCAGCGATAGAAGAGAAAGGAACAGAAGATGTAACTGATGACGAAGGGAGGAAAAAGTAGCAGGGGATGAATAAAAAAATGAAGTGGCACGGAGGGAAGAGGGGTGCAGAATGGAGAGAGAGAGGGGAGAGAGAGGGGAATGAGGTATGGAAGGGCAAGAGCATAGAGGCAAGAGCATATGGGCAAGAGGAAGGGGAGATGGAGGAGAGAGAGATACCTGGGTGAGTGGAAGGTAAGAAGGAGGGTCAGGGAAGCAAAGTGTAGGAGGTAAACTTTGTTAAGGAAAATGGACGGTGCCGGTAGACAACACACAGCATTTCGCACAATGTTGAGAGAGAGAGAGAGAGAGAGAGAGAGAGAGAGAGAGAGAGAGAGCATATGTGTGTGTAATAACTTCCTCTAATAACACAACTATAACAACAACTACTACCCACTACTACTACTACTGCTGCTGCTACTGCTACATTGCTACCAGTGCTACTACTACACTACTACTACTACTACTACTACTACTACTGCTGCTGCTGCTGCTGCTGTTGCTACTGCTGCTACTACTACTACACTGCTACCAGTGCTACTGCTACACTACTACTACTACTACTACTACAATAACGGTAACGGTATCAACAAAACTCCAGCCTTACAATGTCTGCCAGCGTGGGGGGTACATCAGTATTTGTTACTGAGACAACAACACCCGTAATAATGGCCAAAACACACACAAACATTGCCTACCCAATGACTTGGTAATGTTACCATTGTTTACAAACTTTTTACCCTCGTACATTTCAACATTTTTACCTTGTTAGAGCAGGAATTATGGACAGAGTGGGAACAAATGAGAACAGATTAGCATACTGGAAGTGTGCGTTGAATTATCTGACGGAATATTAGTTCTTTCTGTACAAATATAGAAACACAGACTTAATGTATTTGTATTATAAACATTAAGTATACGTACATACATACGGTACGAACATGAATATGATAAACACACACACACACACACACACACACACAATACTCCAACATGCATACACCATGATTTTAGCGGCGGAATGAACTCATGGTAAGAGGAGAAGAGGCTTATAAGTGTGGACGAACACAGATATACGAGTACATGTTACAGGTGGAGATGACAGGCAGAAAAGAAAAAGTTAGAGAATTTAGAAGTTAAGGGGCAGAAGGTAAAGGCAGATGTTAAACTTGAAGTAGATATAAAACCTTGAGGTGTACATGAACCTTTGAGACAGATGTACAAGATTGACGTATAAAATACATAACGCATTAAAAATAATCTGAAAGTAGAAGTTTGTGGCAATGTATAAGTATGGTGAATATGTACAAATATGCTGTAGAAAGTATAAGCTGCATGCAAAGGAAGAGAATCAGGTTAAGGATCAATATGAAGGTCCAGACAAGTTTTATTACTGCAACAGTAACACAGTCACCAGCACAGAGGAAGGCCTTGGCTATACTGGTATACTAAACAAGTGACCTTTGCGAGTATGTATATTTCTTATGATTACCTAGGCCATTTAGTATATTTGTATTATTACTATTATTATTATTATTATTATTACTATTATTATTATTGTTATTACTACTATTAGTAGAAGTAGTAGTAGTAGTAGTAGTAGTAGTGGTATAATTATTATCATTATTATTATTATATTCCAGCCAATATCAACCAATAACAGTCATATGGCAAAAATTTTCTATAAAATCAGGAAAATACAGCCGGGGTGACCATAATTTGCCACGATGATTATATAGACTGATTGTGTGTAACTGGACCTGAATCATAATCACTGATGCTATAGCTACCTCCCTTTCTTTGGGGGAAGCAGCCTAGGTATATAGACAGACAGATAGCTGACGTAATGCTATAAGCTGGTTCAGCACTTCATCAACCTGTTAATGAGCCTGGTGTGTTAAGAGGCGGGAGCCCAATCCCCTTGATAATTGAGTCTCAAGGCTAACGTGACGATACGTGAGCTGAGGTGAGGTGAGGTGATGGTAAGGTGAGGGTGATGTAAATGAGGTGAGAAAGTAAAATGAAGTTGACAAGATACATGGTTCAGTGTGAGATAAGAGAAGAAGTGAAGTCAGGTGAAAAAAGAGTGTAGTAAGGAGAGATACAGTAAAGGTTAATAACGGAACTGAGATAAGGGGCAGCTATGTGATGTGAGATGAGTAATTAACCCCTTAACTGCGGGGCATCACTTTTGTGATTCTGTGTTATTTTGAATTATCCCGGGCTCTCAAGTGGTGGCTTGTATCATCTATCAGTACTGCCAATGTCCAACACTAGTCAGCACTCCAAATCTCATCTGTACTCCCATCCATTGTTGACAATTTAGCGATTTTACCCCCTTCGTGACTCCCCTCCCTACCTGCCCTCCATTACCCTCTCCTCTCACCTCCCACGCCGCGCTGAGCTACGCAAATTTCCCCCTGATTTTTCCACAGATTTCATCCATTGAAATAAGCCCTATGCCCTATACTTATACAAAATAATATATACCAAAAAAAGAACAGGTAAGTGATAGTGTTATACACCAGAAATTGGCTAATTATCACCTGACAAAACCTCACGTGCATTCATTCGCTACATTACCACGGTAATTTCCCCTTTGATTTATGCCTTGTAATCGATGTCTGTAATAAAAATATATATCAGAAAGGAAGGGAGAATCCTAACTGACATTTACATTCACCTGGAACTACCTATTTCTTTATTTATTGCCGAGATTTTCTACGTATAAAAAATTAGCCTGTAAGTTAGCAGCAGTCAGCCTAAGTGTCATTGTCAACCCTTCCCTTCTCAGATAAGCCACGGCATTTAGTTCCTTGTCCTCTGCTGTAGAGAAACCATGTCGCACTCACGCCCCGCCATTCCTGCCGCTTCTGTGCCCATTGCAAAGGGCCCCGTGACCTCTACTCCTAACAAAAGTGGTGAGGCAAGCAGGAAAGGCCTTAGTGACTCTGCAGTGGCACGTGAACTGGCAGAATTGTCCATGATAATGATGGACAGTGACTATGACGATTCGGGTGAATCGTGTGATGAGCCGGGTGAGGTTATCGCGCCAGAAAGAGCAACAACGAGTGCTACAGTAAGTGAATCAGTGTCTAGCTCCAAAGGAAAGGAGCCTTTAGTGCAGCAAGGACAAGAATTTGGGAAGGGAGTGAAAAGGCAGCGTGTTAGCCCCAGAACAATGCCCCCACGTGACCCAGCCCGCCATGAATCACGAGTGCATTCACCTCCCCGTTCCCCAAGCCCCACTTTACTCATCTCTTCATCATCGTCGGCTGAGTTATCTCTGGAGTCTTCGTCGTCCGAGTCACCACCAGCATCAACAGTGAAGGCAGGCCGTAGAGGTAGAGGTAAATCAAGGAGAGTGAAAAGTAGTGTAGCTAGTAGGGTAAGGGCTGCTAGTGCTGTACGGCAACCTAGGGTCAGTGAGAGTGACCTTGACCGAGATAAACCTCCCTCACAGCCAACCTCCACCACCACCATCACCACCCGCCCTACACCGCCACGACAGGGAATCCTGGACGCCTTCGCGTGGACAGAAGGGTCAGATTTTGTCCCCGAAAATCTAGTTTTTGATGAGAGCTCCTCAGGAGTTCAGCCTGCCTTCACTATGGACGAAAATGCTGAGTGTGTCGACTACCTTTTGGCCTTCCTAGATGACAAAGTCATGCAGCACATATGTGATGAAACCAACAGGTATGAATCACAACATGCTGCAAGTGATACAGGTGCAGCCAAGATGCAACAGTGGTCCATGCTGGGAGTGCAGGAGCTGTATGTGTTCTTTGCCCTCATGCTTCTCATGCCACACTCCAAGAAGCATGAGTTGGAAGAATACTGGTCCATGGACCCCTTACTACCCTCACCCACCTTCAATAAGTACATGGCCAGAGATTGCTTCCGGAACATCATGGGAAACCTGCACTTTGCCGACAACGATGTACCTTCCCAAACCGACCCACTCTGGAAGATCCGGGAGATTCTGAGCAGAATGAAGGATAAGTTCATGTCATTCTTCCATCCATTTCAGAAGGTTGTCATTGATGAATCCTTGGTTTTGTTCAGAGGACGTCTTCGGTTTGTTCAGTACATTCCAAGCAAACGCCATCGCTTTGGAATTTTCTTTGTACTGTGCGACTGTAAGACGGGGTACATCCTTGACTTCATCATATATTCAGCCAGCACTGTCGATCTCGATAAAACATACCTCCTTGGCTTCTCAGGCTGTGTAGTGAAAGTGCTCCTAGAAAAGTATTTGGGTGGGAATCATATGCTGTATACAGACAACTACTATACAGCACCGAAACTTGCCAAATACCTTTCTGAGCACGGCATTGGCTCCTGCGGCACTGTCAAAAGTAATCGTGCCAACTTCCACAAATTCCCAGAGGCGGGAACCTCGCAGCGAGGAGACGTGCACCTACGCAAGTGTGAGAAGATGCTGGCAATTCTGTGGCATGACAAGAGGGTCGTGCACATGCTCACCACCGTACATAAGGGGGAGATGAGAGACAGTGGGAAGGTCGACCGTAGGACAGGCGAACCTGTGATGAAACCTGATGCTGAGTTGGACTATAATATCAACATGCGGCTGGTGGACAAGTCCGACATGATGATTGGTGAGATTGACTGCCTCAGGAAGAATACTAGGTGGTACAGGAAAGTTTTTCTGCATCTGATAGATATGACGATGCTGAACGCCTTCATCCTGTACAAGATGAAGGTCAAGCCACCCAAGTCCTTCTCCCTAAGGTTGTTCGCCAGGACTTGTGTCCAGCAGCTGCTGGAAAGATATGGTAGGGTGCAAGCAGCAACTCCAAGGCGCCATCCAGTAACACTTCCCGACCGACTTGAGCAGAGGGCGTATATGGATCGGCACAGACTTGAGCTAATGCATGCCACAGGGAAAAGGAAGGCTGCGATTCGCAGGTGTCAGGTATGTGCGCATACCACACGCCGCACACCTGAGCATAAACGCACCTCTTGTCAGTGCGCTGAGTGCCAGGTTCCCCTCTGTGTTACCTGCTTCTTCGATTACCACAGCCAGAAGCAGTTCTAACAGTGCAAGTGTGGAAGCAGAATTATTTGGAAATAATGTGTAAATAATGTGTAAATAGCAGGTGAAAGCAATGGATGTTCAGTTCATATGATTGAACACTGTATTATAGTTTTATCTTACTGAAAGTGACAGTGAATAACATAGTGTAAGTAAAATAGCAGGGCAAATATTGAAAATAGAATAGAAAATGTAAATAGTAATGTAAGTAGTTAGTAATATAAGAATATGAGTACAAATAATTTATATTATAACAGTGAAAGTGAATCCGTGGCTCTCTCGTATTTTACTGAATGAAAAATTGAATGACTTCAGTGACAATAAACTAATACGACTGAAGGAAACTTATGGAGAACGACTCCAGATATATATAAGTGTGATATAGTAATAGAAATATAAAGTGTGAGGGGTTTTATGAATAATAAATGACAGAGTGCCTAGAGCGAACTAGCGCAAGTGCGACGATCACACGCGCTCGTAATTTCCATTGCTTTCACAGTGTTTTTTTTTTTAGTATGGATCCCAAACTACTTGAAAATTGTAGAATAGTGTTTAAAGTGTTTGTATCTGGCTGTGGTAATCATATTACGGGTTGTCGGGAAGTGTAAAGTGGAGACTTCGTTACCCTACTTCAGAGGTCTCCACAAGTCCTACGGTAACCGACGAAGGCTCAACAATCATTCCAGGAGAAAGTTGAAGGTATGTGCCATAAGCATATTTAATTTTATTATTCTAGGACTAATAACTGATTTTTGGCAAATATTTTTTGAGAGTCTGTCGGAGCCCAAATAACCCCGCGGGACACGCAAGTCATTGGTAAACAAGCCCGCGTTGTAGGGGTTAAGAGGACAATATAAAACACAGCACTATAACATCCAGGTTTGAGTAACTTAGTTTGTGCTGTTATCCACTGTCCAATCTAATCTTTTAAAACATCACACAAATATGCTTCGCTCAGTTTCAGCTTAATAGGAAAGTCGTTTGAAAACACATAAACCTGCAGCTGCCGCTCCATGAAAGTGTTTTCCCACTTGATTATGCCTGGACTTGGTATGATTAATTATGCATGTGATATTGGCGCTGGTAAATTCAACTGAACCACATTACGCCAATATACTAAACTGACCCAAATTATATAAATTTTGAACTGATACAATATTTTGAAAAATGTTGAAATTGGAGGAGTCATGCCCATCAATATAGCTTTTTCATGCAATCTAAAACTTAATTATAGATGCAATACATATCTGATTAATTATGCAAGGAAAAACAGTGTGGGCAACACTGTATGTCAGGATAAACGAGAGGACAAAGAAACAGCTTGTGTGTTATGTTGTAGTCACACATCCCGCTCCTCCGTTTCTCTCTCGTTTAACCTCGTTTACTCCCCTTTCTTTTCCAATTCATTCCTCTCATTATGTTTTCCTACCTTTACCTTCTTTTCTTTACTTTCCGTTCTTACCGTATCACTCCTCTTACTATCATATACCTTACGATCTATTTACTGCCCGTCAGTTTGTCATCCTAAAATTCTTACTCAAGTTTTCCACCTATCACATCTTCCATGAACTTTTCCCAAACTCCTACTCCTTTTTCCTACATTCCCTCCTTCCCTTCCCTTCAGCTTCTCCTTCACAACGTCTTCATTCCTTCCCCACCAAGCATCTTCCAGTCTCCTCCTAATAAACATCCCAACAGACAGTAAACTTAATGAAATCTCGTGCGGATTAGCTACTCCCTTGCACAAAGACGTATTCTTTCCTTCATGTATGGAATCAAACTATCATTACCCGCCTCTTACACTCACACTGCCACAGTGAAAACAAAGCTGTTCGTACTGACCAGTTATCTCTGACCATTTTACGGCCATGTACAGACTAAAAATTACATAATATAACCTGGAGAGTGATTGTTTAGGCAGGGTTTACTCTTAGTTAATTGGTTCGTTTATTGGTGTCATTGGCATACGCGGTGTGGTGATGGTGGCACTTCGTGATACAATTTTTACAGTACCACACCATTCACCCCATCACCCTCGTCAAGATTACTATCACAACAGGCATTAAAATCACACCTACATTCATCATTTTTCTGTTTTGCTGTTACAACTGCTACCTCTACCTCCAACACAACTGGTACTACAGTCATTATGCCCGCCATGGCAATCATCACATCCAGCACTGCCCATCCTAATTCAGTCCTTCATCGCCACACTTTCACAGTCACCATCATCACCACGACCTTCATTACTGTAATCAATATAACTACATTCATTACTTTAAGAACAATTATCACCATTAGCACTACACACACACACACACACACACACACACACACACACACACACACGCACAACTACTGCAACATATGCACAGTTGTGCAAACGTTAACCAGTCCTCCAAATCCACTTCTGTCGCTTTTGGGGTCAAATCTTGAGGCCATTTATGTAAACCCTAATTGTTATCGTCAATTATCAACAGCGTTTGTTTGTGCTGCTGCCTGTCCTGTTCTCGGTATGCTGGGGTAAACTGACATACAGGTACTTAACACACTCTCTCTCTCTCTCTCTCTCTCTCTCTCTCTCTCTCTCTCTCTCTCTCTCTCTCTCTCTCTCTCTCTCGAATTCCGTCAGCCTGTCATTATGCCATCTCTTCCTCATACATAATATGCCAACACTTCACGAAGGAACTGTGGTCTGCTTCAGCATTTTATTAATATAACAACTCGTTTCACTCACAGTATGCACATTACTTTTATTACTCAGCCTGTGTCAGTATGTGCCTTGAGAATTTACCAGTGACTGATGAACTGAGAGAGAGAGAGAGAGAGAGAGAGAGAGAGAGAGAGAGAGAGAGAGAGAGAGAGAGAGAGAGAGAAATACAATAACCTGACAACTGAGGTAAGTAACACAGCAGGTTCGCTAAGAATATAAGTAATGGTGTCTGCTGGAGTCATATGTCAAGATTTACGTGCATAGAGCGTGAATGCATTAATTTCTCACACCACCTCAATTTCTCATAAGTGGATCTGATTTGGATCAGACATATAATTTTTTTATATTGTCGTTTTTATTTTGTTTCCTTATTACTGTGAAGAAAATTAATCCCGTCCCCTCCTCTCTCTCTCTCTCTCTCTCTCTTTCTCCATGTACCCGCACACAAAGCCCCTTTCTCACATTCCACCAATAAGCCAGATATTCAGCAATTACCCGCCGCCACTAAATTTCTTAAAAAATACAAAAGCACACAAAGACCCATGAGAAGCAGACACAATTAACAGAAATTATCACAGTACTGTTTCCTTGATCAGAATACGTTTGAGAAAAAATATATACCTAATCAGCTCCACTTCATTTCATTGTGTGTGTGTGTGTGTGTGTGTGTGTGTGTGTGTGTGTGTGTGTGTGTGTGAGAGAGAGAGAGACTTTTGGCGGCGGGACACCAGTAAAAAGACAAGTGACTGACCCCTTCTCCCCTCAACACACACAAACGTAGACACAAGCCACATATACTGTATGACCACCGTATAAACTGTTTATCAAGTGTGCCATAACAGAGATACTACTGTGACTTCATATAGTAAGTCTGTTCCATACCACAACTAAAGGATATGATTTGATAGGTTTGTGAACAAAAGACCTTTACAATACCACTTTACTGTACCACTGTGGCATCACTATACCACTGTGCCCTATCAGAGAGACAACTGTGACAAAATTTATGTAGTAAGGCTGTTCCATACCACAGCTACAGGAAACTGTTCATACAGTCACTGAAAATACACCGTAGGTAAAATGATAGGGAATGTGATTATAGGAAATATTATCCTGAGTATGTAACCATAAACACTTATAATTCATGCAAAGACTTATGCCACAGAATTTGTAGTGAAGAACAGTATAAACTGGCATAATTATAAGACAGACAGATAGAAACAGATAACAGATGGATGATTAGAGAGAGAGAGAGAGAGAGAGAGAGAGAGAGAGAGAGAGAGAGAGAGAGAATCACTAATTGCCACGCTGGGAGGAGAAAAGGTTGATATCCCAAATTTAACCTCTCTCTCTCTCTCTCTCTCTCTCTCTCTCTCTCTCACCTTTTGTTATATTTTTCTCTGCGCGAAACTTTCTTTTTAACTTCATATTTATTTCCATTTCCCTCCTCCCCCTCCCTTTCCCTCCTCTTCCTCCCTCTTCCACTCCTCCTCCTCCTCCTCCTCCTTCTCCTACTCCTCCTCCTCCTCCTCCTCCTCCTCCTCTTCCTTCTCCTCCTGCTCCTCCTCCTGAACATCTACACTGTGCATTGTGCAGTTTCCACGATATGTCTACAGACGCCCCTTTAACTCAACGTACCCGTTCATAATGTCATGTCGTAGTTATTAATTTATTTGATTACTTTCTCTTTCAAGTCATTCAGACTGGTAACTTATAAAGTATTATAGAATGTGACTTGTCCTTTCCAGTCTTTCCTGTGAAATTTCCATGTCAGTGTTTCCATGCTGCATGGTGTTTTCTCTCACTTTTTCCTGGAGGGTTTGGAGGTGGGGGGAGCCTTCTTATTTTACCATCCATATCCTTCAGCATGTACAGTAGAGTTAGATCTTGGTGTCATAGTCTATTCTATAACAAGCTGCCTCGAAAGGACCATAAAGGTCGGTTGCTGTTCACTTTCCTTTGTATTCCTTTGTATTCTTCCTCCTCCTTACCTTGACATACAACTTCTTCTCAGGCACGTTAACCATCAACATGCAAACATTCGCATATTAATGGCATATACATAAAACAAAATTACACATATTCATATATCCACACAATCAAATCAATAGACAGCAACTCCACACCACATACGCATTTTACTCCTATTATGCCGGCCGTGTCAACTGTCGCCTTTCTGTGCCAGTGTCGCTGACATCAGTATGGAGTGTATCATTTAAAAAATGCTTAATATTTTGGAAAGAGAACAGTCTCTGGCATTGTACATGAACCCTCTCAACCATCCTAAGCATTCAAGCTGTCAGTAAATCACGCACTTGAGGCATGACAAGCAATCAGCCTGTCAATCTGCACATCAGGTGCTTCAACCATGTCCGGACGTAGGTATTTTTATCTCAAAACGACCCAGAAATAGAGACATTCTCCTTCATTCCAAGGTATAGTATACTATCCAAATTATATTTACAACTAGGTGCATCCATAAATAAAATTAAAAAAATTTCCAAACAAAAAATATTCTTTTTATTCTCAAATTATACATATTATGCATACAATTAGTTTACAATACATTATTCTATTAATTATTTACAACCATTTTTGCAGCATAAAAGGTGGTTAGGTGGCCAAAATAACGATATACCATTGTCCATAATGTTATCTTCGCTTGTTTAAATTTTACTGTCAAGCAGTCATTTCATGTATTTTTGGGCGAAATGTAATGACCCATGGGATGGGTTTGGGAAGCTAAAAACCTCATTGGCATGTGCGTCTGTCACCTATCTTCAGTTCTAGAAGAAAATCGATTTTCGAAATTCGAAAAAATGGCCCGGGGCAGCCTGGAGGGGGAGGGTAACTAATATATTAGCTCTTGGCAATTAAACAGTTGCTCCTTTCCCTTCTTCCATTCTCCCTCTCTCTCTCTCTCTCTCTCTCTCTCTCTCTCTCTCTTTCAAGAATTGAAATTTTGAGAGAGGACGAGAGTGAGCGGGAGGGGAAGAGTGGAGGAAAGGAGATATAAAGAGAGAGGGAGAGGAAGAAAAGTAGGTGAGGGAAGGGGAAGGGAGTGAGAAATGAGACTGGAGAGAGGGGGGTGAGGTACGACTATGGGAGAGTGAAAGGAGGTAAGAGGAATGGTGGAGGGAAAAGGGAAGGATTGAAGAGGGAAATGGAAGAAAACGAAGTAAATGAGAGAACTGTTCGAGATAAGACATGATGAAATCTGGGGAAGGAACTGAGATGAATTTTTTTTTTTTTTTTTTTTTTTGCCTATCGACCATTGAGGCTGGAGCCCCTGGTCATTAAGGCAAAATTATATATAAGTATATACATTGACATATATATATATATATTATATACATACATACATACATACACACATCCATGCATATGAACATACACACTTTCATGCACACGTACATATATATGTAATAATTGTTATTTTATAATTATTATTATTTTTATTTTTTTTAATTTTTTTTTTAGTTTTTTATATTATAACCTTATATTACTTATAAACAAAAATACCTAATATAAAGACCCTAAAACTAATCACCTAACAGACAAATCGCTAACCTATACTAAGTCCTAAGAGACAAATAACTAGGCCTACGCTAATGGTTAAAAAGCCTCGACCAAGAGAACACCATCGACTGCAGATATGCAATGTCATTCTACATTACATACCTGCACTCATCATCTGGTGACTGTCAGTCGAGGAACAACCAAGAGATGAATTGGTTAAGCAAGTATAGAAAAGATTGGCAGACTGATGACATGACCAATATTGCAGTTATACGTAAATATGCGTAAAGAGAGAGAGAGAGAGAGAGAGAGAGAGAGAGAGAGAGAGAGAGAGAGAGAATCAAAATGAAAAACATCAGAACAAATTAAAAAAAAATGTAAAGAAAAATCCGGAAATAACAAGCCATCCACAAACTGAGAAAGAGAACAGCAGAAAAAAAGAAAAGAACATTCGATTAATGAAAAAAATATTTTCTGAAAAATAAAATTATTTTGGAAATCAACGTTACCCAGTTAACAACAACAAACAAAAAACTCCACGTCTTTTATGTGGCAAGAAAATGAAAAAAAGGACGGGAGAGAAGCACAGGTGAAACTGTGAAAAAAATAATAAGCCAGAGTAATGATGTGTGTGTGTGTGTGTGTGTGTGTGTGTGTGTGTGTAAAAGAGAGAGAGAGAGAGAGAGAGAGAGAGAGAGAGAGAGAGAGAGAGAGAGAGTTACTCTGCCAGACGCCGGAAATCTTACTTGAAATTACCGCAAATTACCGCTGCGAGGCTGATAGAACAAATATGTGCTTCAGCATTTACATTACTCTTGTATTTCATTGTTTCTACTGCTTCCCCCCCCCCTCTCTCTCTCTCTCTCTCTCTCTCTCTCTCTCTCTCTCTCACACACACACACACACACACACACACACACACACACACACACACACATATGGATAGATAGATAAGTAAACATACCGGCCAGCCTCTCACATACTCAGCCGTCAAATAAAAAGATCAGCCACATTATCACATTTGATCTCCATGCCAGTCTCTTAGTAACCACGATTAATTCCCGAAATCTTGCTATAAATTCCCAGATTTTTTTTTATTTTTTCATTTTTTTCACTTAACAGAATTTTCAAATTGAGTAAATATTATAATAATAATAATAATAAAAATAATAAGAAGAACTGGTCATTGACGCAGGAGGCAGAAGAAAATTATGAAAATGAAAAATGTTTGGTGTTGGAAGAGGGAAGAAGAGGAAGAATAAGATGAAAGAGAAAGGAAAAAGACGAGAAATATAAGCTGGCGGAGGAGGAAAAAAAAAGTGGTAGAAAAATAATGAGACGCAAACAGAAAACTATGAAACAAAATGTCAAGTGAGACTCAAAAATAAAGAGGAATGAGGCGGGTCATAAACAAACGAAAAATGGTGGCAAAAAAAAGAAACAGATAAAAAATAAAAGAAAAAGAGGACGCATGAGGAAAGGAAAGAAAGTGATCAGGAAAAAGAAAGAGAAGTGGGGTAGAAATAGAAGGTATTAGGCGAGATAAAAAGTACAAAGGGAAAAAGTACAAAGGAAAGGAAACAGCAACAGACCTTATGGTCCTTTTGAGGCTGTTTGGTACAGAGTAGACTATGACTACAAGATCTAACTCTACATGCTGAAGAATAAGGATAGTAAAGCAAGAAGACTCCCCCCGCCTCCAAACCCTCCAGCCAAAACTGGAAAGAAAAAGTGAGAAAAACCACCACTCAGCATGGAAAAACTGACATGGAAATTTCATAGGAAAGACTAAAAAGGAAAACTACATTCTATAATACATTATCTATAAGCTACCAGTATGAATAGCCTGAAAGAGAAAGTAGTAAAGTACAATGAGTAATCGAATAAATAAATGACTAATGCATGTCGTTGTACGGGTACATTGAGTTGACGGGGTGTCTGTGGACACAGTGTGGAAATTGCACAGTGCACAGTGTGGATATTCAGGGGTGGTGTGGCAGCCTTGCCTGGCCCTATTAAGGTAGGCAGCAGTCAATCAGGCCCCAGCTCCATTCATTCCACTGAGACTAGGAACTTTCTCATGCAGGACAAGCAAACAAGTCACCTCCTGAAGCAGTGACCCCTGGTACATTAAAAAAATCCCGATGGTGGCCACGTAACTAACAGGGACCCTCAGTGATCCAAAGCCCATCACAGGTCGAACGTATGAGTAGTGACCGTTAACTCAGGGCTCTCTGTGCATATCCTAGTCCGTGCATATACTATATGTGCATTTAATAAATTGATCCAGGCTCTAAAAAACTAAAATAAAATAAAACAGAAAATTATACGTACACAAGTGCTTTATTCAGGAGTAAACATATTAAGCTGGGGGTTGGAAGCCAAATACTTATCCAGGCGACCTTTAAAGGTTTGTACTGTATTACAGTCTATTACGTTGGAGGACAGTTTATTCCATATATTTACAACTCTATTCAAGAAGAAATGCTTAGCTTCATGCGACTGGAATCGTTTGCCAATTATTTTATGCTCATTGCCTCTAGTGTAGTTCGGGTGATCAACTGTGAAGTATTTATCAACAGCCATGTTATCATGTCCTTTGAATATCTTGAATACTTGAATTAAATCTCCTCTTATCCTCCGTTTTGTTGGGGTAAAGAGTTTCAGGGCTTCTAAACGTTCCTCGTACGGATTATTTCTCAATCTAGGTATCATTTTTGTCATCCTTCGCTGCACTCTTTCAAGCTTTTCCATATCCTTTTTACAATACGGTGACCAAAACTGAACGCAATACTCCAAATGCGGGCGTACTAAGGAATTATACAAAGTGAGGACGATATTATCGGATTTATATTCAAATGCTCTGCTTATGAACCCAATCAATTTGTTGTTTTTTTCCACAGCTTTTGTACATTGTTTGCTTGGTTTCAGATCATTTGTTATTATAACTCCTAAGTCTTTTTCATGGTTTACCCTATCAAGCTGGACATTATTCATGCTATAACTTGCCCTTACATTTTTACTGCCAGTGTTTAACATTTTGCATTTATTAATATTGAAATCCATTTGCCAGACTTGGGCCCAGTTAAACAGTTGATCAAGATCTCTCTGAATTGCTTGACTTTGCAGTGCTGTATCTGGTCTGTTACCTATTTTAGTATCATCAGCAAATTTTGAAATCTTACAACACAATCCTTCGTCAATATCATTCACATACTGTATATTAAGAAAAGAATAGGACCTAACACTAAACCTTGCGGGACTCCACTTATAACATTTATCCAGTCTGACTCTTTTCCATTTATTACAACTCTTTGTTTTCGTCCGGTGAGCCAATCTTCTACCCACCCGAGAACACTGCCGCTGAAATCATGTGCCTTTAGCTTCTGAAGGAGTCTTTTGTGTGGAACTTTGTCAAAAGCCTTTTGAAAATCGAGGTAGACCACATCAACAGATTTAGTCTCGTCATACATGTTCAGTATATCATAGAAAAAGTCCAGCAGATTCGTGAGGCAAGAGCGATTATTAAGAACACCAGATAATGCAAGAGTTATTCGAATGGGAATAACGTGTGTGTGTGTGTGTGTGTGTGTGTGTGTGTGTGTGTGTGTGTGTGTGTGTGTGTGTGTGTGTGTGTGTGTGTGTGAGAGAGAGAGAGAGAGAGAGAGAGAGAGAGAGAGGTTGATTTGTTTCTTTTTTCCTCGTAATTCGAATTTGCAGCACAGTCTTTAACCTTCGTTTCCACCACTGGAGTGTGTGCATGCATTACGAAATATATATTCATGAGCAAATGCAATTTAAATGAAAATTATAATATATACATATGCATAGACAGATAGGTAGATAGATAGATAGATAGATAGAGATATATAGATATAGGTATTTATAGATGTAGATATAGATATAGATAGAGACAGATAGGTAGATAGCTTAGATAGATATTTATATAGCTCAATAGACAGATAGATCAATAGATAAATAGACAGATTAACAGACAGATTACATAGACAGATATATACAGCAGTTCATTAAAATTATTTTAACCATTCATTGATTTTGCAACCAGAAATAATGAGGTGAAAATCAGAAGAAATATTATTTTCACACTGCATACTACAAAAAATAATACCGACACGATGTAAGGATGAAACACGCTGCAACAGAACCTAACTATGTGTCTGCATAATATTTCCTTTATTAGTTCAGTGAGTTCGCATTCAGCGGAGGTAATACACCATATTGAAATGCAGTTCCACTCTGTCATTGTTTTCTGGTTTTATTTTTCAAAAACTGAGAAGCAGTGGAAGGGAACGTTAATGCACTTCCTTGTTTTTGCAACAAAAATATTAATGTCTGTTGTTAATAATAAAAAATAGCTTTCACTGTTTTTCCTGCTGGTATATATATATATATATATATATATATATATATATATATATATATATATATATATATATATATATATATATATATATATATATATATATATATATATATGAGTAGACTGCAGTGGTGGTTGGAGAAGAGCCTTCCTCTTTTCTCTTTTTTTACCACACTTGTAATTTACATATTTACTCGTTACATAACAAAATTACTTCAACAGATTCCTTCGTCTAACACCAATACCACTCCTGTCTTATGCAATACCTATCTACGCCTCCTTACCTTCTCCTTCCTTCTTCCTTTTCCTTCCTTATTTTCATTCCTCCTCCTTCTTCTCACTACTTTGTGTTCCCTCCTCCTCAACTCTCTCTCTCTCTCTCTCTCTCTCTCTCTCTCTCTCTCTCTCTCTCTCTCTCTCTATCTATCTATCTATCTCTCTCTCTCTCCCTCTCTCTCTTCCCCCTATTCTGTTTTCTCTCCTCCCTCTCCTTCCTCTTCCCTCCTCCTCGTCCTGCATCACAAACCTCTACCCCTCCATTCACTCCCAGGTTCATGCCCATTCACACCACAACATATCCACAGTTAACGCTGGTAATACCGAAGACAACGGCAACACCATCCACACATTTACCACACTGACTCACAACTACCACAGTGACTCACAATTACCACACTGACCCACAATTACTACAATGACTCACAATTACCACACTGACTCACAATTACCACACTGACTCACAATTACCACACTGACTTAATTACCACACTGACTCACAAGTACCACACTGACTCACAATTACCACATTGACTCACAGTTACCACACCGTCTCACAGTTACCACACCGTCTCACAGTTACCACACTGACTCAAACTTACCACACTGACTCACAAACACACATTGACACAATCATTACACTGGATCACAATCACCGCACTGACTCAATCACCACACTTATCCACAATCACCAAACTGACTCACAAACACCACACTGACACAGTCACTACACTGGATCACAGTCACCACACTGAATAACAATCACCACTTTGAGTCTCAGTCACCACACAGACTCACAGTCATCGCACTGATTCACAGTCACCAAACTGACTCACAGTCACAAGTCTGCCTTATAGTCACCACTTCGCCTCGCAGCCACCAGTCTGGCTAACAGTCACTAGTTTGCCCTATAATCATATTCACAGAAAGCAGTGTAACTCACAGCCACCAGTCTGCTTTAATCATCACTCCGTCTCTTAGTCACCAGTACGGCCAACAATCACTAGTTTATCTTATTATCACAGTAACAGAAGGCGATCTAACTCACAGTCACCAATCTGCCTCACATTCATGGGAGCTGAAGAGGGATGCAAAACTAATCTGTTGATGCAAACTTCAGTATGTGAGGGATTCTGCAACAACACTTGAATGCCAATGTATTTCTAGGAAGGCATAAACTAGCTTGAAATAATCCTCAAAATTACAACTGTTGAGATAGTAGAAATCATTAAAAAAAAAAAAAAAAAACTATCTCACAAAGCTAAAACGTTCACAGTGGTTCACGAGAGATATTTTTACATGCTACTGAAGAGGAACCTAAAACATTCATAGCTATTTAAGGCACCTAAAACAGAACTATTTAATAGGAAGCTAAAACAAACATAGCTACTAGATACAGACTACAACCACCACACAAATTAAGAGAGTTACTTATAAACAAGACAGCTAATCAATCCAGTGCCAATAACGAGACAGAGGCAAAAGAACATAATAGAGAGGTATTTCCTTTTAAAGAAAAATATGCACAAGTAACCACTCAGCTAAACGCTCTCTCTCTCTCTCTCTCTCTCTCTCTCTCTCTCTCTCTCTCTCTCACGAATTAGGTCAGCCAGTCATTATGCCATCTCTCCCTCATACAAAATATGCCAACACTTCAAGAAGGAACTGTGGTCTGCCTCAGCACTTTATTAATATAACAACTCTTTTCACTCACAATATGTAAATTACTTATGAATATTACACAGCTTGTGTCAGTTTGTGCCTTTAGACTTTACCAATGACTGACGAAATAAGAGTGAGAGAGAGAGAGAGAGAGAGAGAGAGAGAGAGAGAGAGAGAGAGAGAGAGAGAGAGAGAGAGAGAGATACAATAACCTGACGACTGAGGTAAGTAAGACAGCAGGTTCGGTAAGAATATAAGTAATGTTGTCTGCTGGAGTCATATGTCAAGATTTAGGTGCAGCGAGAGTTATTGCCGTTATCTCTCACACCACCTCAATTTCTTATGAGTGAATATAATTTGGATCAAACATATGAGCTTATTTGTATTACTGTCCTTTATATTTTGTTTACTTTTAACTGAGAAGAAAATTACCTCCTCTCTCTCTCTCTCTCTCTCTCTCTCTCTTTCTCCATGTTCCCGCACACAAAGCCTCCCCCTCACATGCCACCAACCAGCCTGATATTTAACAATTTCCTCCTCTCCACTAATTTCCATAAGAAAATACAAACGCGCACAAGGACATGAGAGAAGCAGACAGAATTAACAGACGTTATGAAAATACTGTTTCCTTGATTACGGTAGGTATGAGAACAAACATATAATGATTCAGTTCAGTTACAGATCATTGTATGAGAGAGAGAGAGAGAGAGAGAGAGAGAGAGAGAGAGAGAGAGAGAGAGAGAGAGAGAGAGAGAGAGAGAGAGAGAGAGAGACTTTTGACGGCAGAACACCACTGAAGAGACAGGGCGAGACTGACCCCACACCCAACACACACACATATGTAGACACAAGTCACATATGATGTATAACCACCGTATAAACTGTATTATATTAATTGTGCCATAACAGAGTTACTACTGTGACTTCATATAGTAAGGTTGTTCTATACCACAGCTACAGGATATGATTTGGTAAGTTTGTAAACAACAGACCGTTACCACACCACTTTACTGTACCACTGTGGCTTTACTATACCACTGTGCCTTGACAGTGATACTACTGTGATATACATCATATAGTAAGGTTGTTCTATACCACAGCTACAGCAAATGATTTGGTAAGTTTGTAAACAACAGACCTTTTCCATACCACTTTACTGTACCACTGTGGCTTTACTATACCACTGTGCCTTGACAGTGATACTACTGTGACATACATCATATAGTAAGGCTGTTCTATACCACAGCTACAGCAAATGATTTCCCAAGTTTGTGAATAAGTTTTCCTTTATTATACCACTGAGCTAGTACCGTATTCACATTGCCTTGGAGTACTGACATTTTTCTGACTGTCAGGACTAATGCAACGAAACTACTCGTTTACTCTCCAAGCATTTAATTACACAAGATGGATTGCTGGGTACATAAAAAAAAATGCCTTGTGGTTGAATATCAACTATTTAACATTCGTAGTATTGTTGGTAGGTTGAGGACTGTGCTGTTACTCTGTCAAAGAGTTCCTAGAAGACCCGTTCACGGTGTGAACACCTAAGACTGTGACAGGATATTTCGGTACGACACAGGCCAAATGAATTTCGATGCAACACGGGCTAAATGTAGGTACTATAAGATTATTCGTAACACCAAAAGTGGAATGTTTTACGTGATCTAGAAACGAATTTTCACTTTTTATGAAACCTTCATTTGCGGTCAAATGCTAGCCACAAAATACAGTACATTTATTTTAACTTTTGCCATCGTCACTGATAATTAGTCTTGTGGCGTCTATAACTTAAGTCTTAAGTCTTTCCATTTGTATCAAGGGTTTGATTCTCCATTAAAGCTGCTGCATGGCATAAGGTGACACAGACGCCTGAAGTCTGGTATTATGTTGGTGGAGGAAAATGATGAATTTCTTCAATTTCCTCCACCAACGTAATACCCGACTTCAGGCGTCTGAATGCTGGAGTGTTTTTTAACTTAGAAGGAGTAAACAGCGAAATCCCGGAACTTTTTTCTTTGAGCCTGCTAAAGCTGCGATGATATGCCTCCTATTGCCAGAGAATTACTGATCTCGTTTTCTAGGGATGGTGGGTGATACACATTCGAGGACGAATGCTCCAGCTTTTACATCATTGATTATTTTCCTTCCTATCATTCCGGTCCTCAAGCATACTCGCTATATTCTATTTTCCTTCCATTGTCAGAATATATATATATATATATATATATATATATATATATATATATATATATATATATATATATATATATATATATATATATTATTGTGTGTTTAAGGAAGAGAGAGAGAGAGAGAGGGGGGGGCGGGATGGGGGCGGAATATGTGTAAATAAAATAGAGAGGAAGAAAAAGAAATGTTAATGTGAGGAAAAGGTCTGTCAGAATCAGTTAATTTATGAGTAGGCAAGACTGATGAACAAACAGTGAAGCTCGGAAGATGGAAGGTTGTGAGAAACAAAAAAGACTGAAAAACAGACGACAGAAATTCCATGTATATATTTGCGAAATGGCCAAGGTGTTTAAGGATATACCTTGTTGGAAATATTAAAACGACACACAGACCAGGAAAAGAATCAAGGAGGGAGAAAGGTGTTAAGAAAAGGGTTGAAAGAAAGTGAGATTTACAAAGGATTTAAAAGAACAGGGGGGGGGGAGGAAGAGAAAGCTTGACCATGAGCGCTGGATTAAATAATACTTTAATTAGATTCACTTGCTGCTTAACTCCCTCTCAACCCTCACAAGAACCAGTAATGCAGAACTGATGGCAATAATAAGGACCAAAACAATACATCAAAGGAAAGGGGCTGGCCAGTAATTATGTTATCATAACCACTTGAAGGGAACACAGACAACACCATCGGTAAGAGATATACCAACAAAGGCTTATACAGCGTAATAGGAAGATGAAAAGTAAGATATCTAAGGAATATTCTCTCTCTCTCTCTCTCTCTCTCTCTCTCTCTCTCTCTCTCTCTCTCAATCAGATACAATCCAGCATTTCATTTCAGACTCAAGACTCCCCCGTCCCCCACTTCACCCCTCCTCAATGACTCTCTGGAGGACTGCTACCACAAGCTATCATGGACACAGCAGCACCGGAAGGGGATACAGGGACAAGGGGAAGGAGGAACAGAAGAAATGAGAAGTGAGAGGGGAATGGAAAGGTGATGAGAAGGGGTGATAATTGAGGAACGAGGATAGAGGAGAGAAGATAGAAAAATGAAAGGTAGTTGAGTTGACGAAACGGGAAAAGCTAATAATGAAGAGTGGAGTGAGAAAGGAAGGGACGGGGGGGGGGAGGCAAATGCAGGAAAACGATGGAATGAGAATAGGGAAGGAAAAATGGAAAGAGGCAGGGAAAAGAAGTAAGGCAAGAAGGAAATTGCAGAGGGATAGTATGATGCAGGGAATCTCTCAAGTGACAACAACCAGCAGCATTACACTAACTTAAGGCGGAGTACTGAGCCACCAAACGATATCACATCAGTTATATCAAATATTATCAAGTGGGGTCGCACGCTTGCCAAATGTGGTTTAGTCTGGGATAGTGTGTAAGAAACGGAATCTAAAGGCGAATGTAGGGAAGAGAAAAGTTATGGTCGTCGAGAGAAATGAAGTCAGTGAATATACGGTGAGGCTGGATGAGAAGGAAAATGTGAGTGCGTTTAAATACTTGGGTAGTGTGTTGAATAAGGATGGAAGTTTCGAGGGTGAAGTGCTTGAAAGAGTACAACAAGGAAGAAAGGTTGCTGGTTCCTTG
>NC_136970.1:13772321-13774821 GCF_032717465.1 Coenobita brevimanus | reverse complement strand
TGTCGCCCTGCACCCTGCCATTTCGCTGCACTCTCTCCAGCTCACATCCACCTCCGATATACCTCTCAAGTACCTAGCGGGTACTACCTGGGGTGCCGACAGAAAATCTTTATTAATGGTGTATAAGTCCCTTATTCGATCGAAGCTAGACTATGGCGCACAGGTGTATGGCTCGGCATCCGATGCCATGCTGAAAGGATTGGATGTGCTACAGAATAAATGTTTGCGAATGTGTCTTGGAGCCGTCCGGTGTACCCGTGTGGCTCGTATGGAAGTGGAGGCGAATGTGCCTCCCCTCCGTATTTGTCATGACCACCTGGCCTTGTCCTACGGCATAAGGACATTTAGGAAAAGTAATATCGGCAATGTGGCCTGTACCTCCCAGCGTCAATACCACCACCTTCTGCTGGGGGGTGTGTCGGCCACTTGCCGTTCGCCTCCACTTACTGACTCAGGAGCTTGGTGTGGACCCCAGTGACTGTGACAAGTTGGTGTTTAACCCGCCCTGTCCCGTCAACGTATGGGTACGTTGTAACGGTTTGCATTTGCCAGTCCCGGCGACGTACCGGTACGTCGTGCAATTGCAAGGTCCCTAATTTGCACAATTTTCAATTTTCGCACGTCATTTTTCGTATGTATACACGGGACACCTTCCTCTATTCCTCTACAAGATGCCAAGCAGGGACAATGCCTTACACTGCATAACCTCCCCCCTCCCCCCCTCATGCCATTGTCTTGGCAAAGGACCTGTTACCAGTGACCTGGCTAGTAAAGATATTCAGGGCCAAAGTGATTCCCCAATTAATGACAATGTGGAGGACAATGTTTACACACCATTAGAAGAAGAAACAGCCAGAAATAATGATCAGTTAATGTGGCAAAAAAAGGTCAGGTATGGTGATTAGTTAGTGAGTGAAACAATGCTTATAATGCCTTTATTACTGTTTGAAAACCAATATACTCTCATACTACATATACATTCGTACCAAGTAAATAAATAAATACCGTTTATGAGTGGATAAAATAGTTACCCTCCCATAGAACTCGTTTTCTTTCATGCCAGCATGTTAGAAAACCTAGTCAGGTAAGGAGGAACTCCTACCTGGATTGGGTACTTTAAACTTCAGGTGAACGATTTCTCTATGAATTTTCGATGTTTCTCACCAAAAGCGAAGGTTTTAGCCAAAATTTTTTTTTTTTCGAAAATACCTCGGGACTGGGGGATGTCGGAGGTGCGGAAAACCTCGGGACGTGACGGATTAAAAAGATAGCGCCTTGGGAGCCACCCGGCTTTACAGTGGATGTCTCATGGCTCCCAGCACCAAAGGCCAAGGCGCCGGAGGCGGAGGTCCACCACTTGTTTCGTAACATCATTGTTCGTCACTTGGGGTCCCATCAATTGTACACCGACGGCTCCAAGTCGAGTGAATGTGTGGGTGCAAGTGTGTGGTCGACTGAATGTGCACTTAGGTATCGGTTACCGAGTCATACATCTGTGTTTACTTCCGAATTTTTTGCTATTGACAAAGCCATAGACTATGCGCTCAATTCTCAGCATGACTCATTTGTCATATTTTCAGATTCAAAATCAGCCCTTCAGGCAATTGCATCTTGTACTACGGACTCTCACGAGATCCAAGGCCGCATCGTTAATAAGTTGCATTCATGCAACAAGTCATTCACGCTGATCTGGGTGCCTGGTCATTGTCGTATCTACGGCAATGAGCAGGCTGACTTACTTGCAAAGTCGGCTGTAGAGCTCGAGGAGACTTGGGACGTTCCTCGTGATCTACGGTCGAGTCTCTCTCTCGGAAAGAAATCAATAAATCTTCTGTGGCAAGGTCAGTGGACTAGACTAAATATTCCGACCTGTAAGCCGTACCTGGTCTACTGGGACACCGCCAACCGCCCCAGTCGCCTGGAAGAAAAAGTGTTGGCACGGTTACGGCTCAATCCCACCATTTTAACACATATGAAACCTTATATGTGGAGGTGTAGGAGGACTACTGGGCCTTGGGATAGGCTACTGCCCCTGAGATATAGGCCCTGAAGCCTTTGCCCAGAGTCGGACACATAAAAAAAAAAAAAAAATATGGAAAGACGCTTCCCACCGCACTGTGACATCTGTGATGCGGTGTTATCTATCAGTCATATCATCCTGCGCTGTCGGCGATTTATTCGTGAACGTGCTTCACTTATAAATTACTGCGGTGCAGCAGACGTCCCCTTCACCCTGTCCACTATCCTGGGTGATGGGGACATTGTTATGACTGATAAATTGATGGCTTTCTTGAGAGAGACCGGACTGATCAAAGTGATGTGACTTTTTAACTGTGTGGTTATGGTATTTATCAACGGTAAATATGTATATATTGTAATATTAATTAGGGTTGACAGTTGACATATTTTAAATAGTTCCTCCTCCCACTGATCTATTTCTAATAAAGATGTCCCCTACATTAAGCCAAGTTCCTCGCCTGACAGTCATAAGCTGATGAGT
>NC_136970.1:13766661-13772221 GCF_032717465.1 Coenobita brevimanus | reverse complement strand
TATTGAAGTTTGGAGAACATTTTTTTGCACATTTAGCTATGTGGGTACTAATATATAAACCTTTACCGTGATTAATGTGATCCCTATGAAGGTTAGTACGAAGCCTGAGATATATAAATCCCAATGCATCCACCGCAGCGAATTACGTAAATGCGGTTTTGTGTCGAGCATCCCATGTTTTCGTTAATTTGGAATGTGTAGTTGACACTGGGAAAAGTGAACTGACTGCCTTCAATTATTTCCATGCAAAGTTTACATTTTTTGTCTTCACATTTCTTCACTTTGAAACTAGATATAATATTAAACCTAGCCCTTGTTAAAATTCTTTTTAGATTATTGGGTTGCCGCTCTGCTTTAATTAAGGAGACATCTTTATATATTTCTTGTGTTTCAGTGGCTTTTTGAAGAACATTAATTGTACATCACCAGTCCTGTATGAGACAGCCCTAGCATGTATTCAATATGGACGGTGGGTATTAGCGCCGAAGTGGTTACATGTAGAGGTGTATGGTTTGTAGGAGGACTGCTGGGCCTTGATAGCAGGCTGTGAAGCCTATAAACTATGCCAGAGTCAGACTATAAAAAAAAAAAAAAAAAAAGCCCAGACTCGAACACATAAAAAAAAAAAAAAAAAAAAAAGTGACTTTAAAGCGATCATCATAATTTTAGGAGTTATGGAAGGTTGTTATATATGGTATTGTGTGTGTATCACTGGCTGTTTCTTTATTACTGGAGCTCCGAAGGTTGCCTATGGGTATTTGTTTTGCTCTTTCTATGCCATTTTTTATTATACTTTTGGGATATCCACGTTGTTGAAGAAAATCTTTCAGTTCACTTAATCTTATTTCTTTTAACTCAGGTTCTGAAACTATTGTGCATATCCTCCGTGCTAAATTAAATGGTATGTTATTTTTTATGTGTCTGGGGTGATTAGAACTATATGTTAGATAATGTTTTGTATCAGTTTCCTTGTAATGAATGTCAGTAATTATTTTCTAATCTTGCTTAATGAGTTTTATGTCTAAGAAAGTGACTGTCTCGACTTGTGTCACATGTAAATGTTAGTTTGGGGTCCAGGTTATTCATTATTTGAGTGTTGAGAAATGTCCATCTCTCTCGTCCCAAATCATAAAGAGATATCAAATCTAGGAAATTATCGCGATATAGTTCTTTTTCATTTTATCTGCTATTGTTTTACCAAAATGTGCTGACAGCTGAGAATATAAGGTGTTTTCTAAGTAACCCAATACAAGATTGGCATAATTTGGCGCAAATTTTGTCCCCATTGCTGTTCCTGACATTTGTAAGTAATTTTGCCCATTAAATTCCAATGAGTTATTTTCCAAAATTAAACTGCATCCTTCTTTTATTAGGTCTGCAGGTATACGATTGTGTATTATCATAGTGTTCATCAATCCAATAAGTGATAGCTTCATATCCAAGTTCATGGCGAATATTGCTATATAGGTTTACCACATCAAGAGTTACGAAAATTTCATTATCATCTAATTTAGTAGGAATCTTGTTTAAAAAGTCTAGATTGTTTTTGATATATGAAGGTATGTATTTCAGAAAAGGTTGCAGTAATATATCTAAGAAGTGACTGAGACGGTGGGTAGGGCAAGCTGGTCCCGCAATTATTGGTCTCATTTTAAGGTCTACAGGGTTTGTTACGGAAATCACTTCTGTACTACAAACATTAATTTCATCAATTATCATTTTGGACTTATGAACTTTTGGTAAGCCGTAAAATAGGCTTGTCTTATATTCAAAGTTGGTTAAGTAATTTACTTCATCTTTAGTTAGTCTATTCTTATAATTTTTAATTACCTTTTTTATTTTATTCATAGTTTTTTGGTCTATATTTTTTGGTATCTTTTCATATGTATCCTGATCGTTTAAAATATCCATCATCTTTCGTTCATAGAATGATGTATCCATTAGTACAACAGCTGACCCTTTATCAGCTTCTTTAATAACAACATCAGTGCAGTTCTTAAGGACTTTTATAGCTTTTTGTTCACCAGGTGTTAAATTATACTTAGGTTTACTGTTTTGTCTGGTGATAGTATATCGACTCAGTCTTAGGAAATCAATTGCAGCATCGAGGGTGGAATTTCTACCAGTATTTGGTTCCCATGTAGATTTAGATTTTACCAATGATTCATCATTTAACACACTGTTGTGGAAAAATTCCTTTAATCTTAATTTTCGACATAATTCATCAATATCACTGTTATGTTCTTCGTGACTGAGTTGATATGGTGTGGGACAATATTTTAGTCCCTTAGTAAGTAAGGATTTTTCTTTATCACTCAGTGTGTATGTTGAAAGATTTATTATCTTTGGGTCTACTTTCTGGGTTGCCTCCAATTATGATTTCTCCTGAAAAAATTCCGAGTAGTATTTCTTTCACGTAATAGGTCTTGTGAGGCAACATTCAGTATAGAGAATAGGTTCCCCAATTCTTTCAACCCTGGAACATAATTGTCTCTGTCTCTGTTTTGACCTTTTAAGGGATGTCTTGTATCATTATTGCTCAATCTTTTATTAGTATAAGACTTAGGTCTTCTGTAATTGAGATTACTATGTCTAGATGAAGGTTTGGGCATATTGTCAGAGCTGGTGCTTAGAAAGAATAATTTCTTTTTCTCCCAAATCTTCTTGGAGATATTTTCTTCAGCAGTTATATCCTTCTACCAGTCTTCTATTAATTTCTGTCTAACTTCAGGAGAATCATATTTACTGACTAGTTTCTTTATTTCCTCCTCTGCTGCATTCATGATTTGCAGCCGCTTCTCTGTTTGTTCTTTTAATCTTTCGATTTCAATTTTTACTTTTGTTATTTCTAGGTCTTTTATTCTTTTGGTTTGAGACTCTGTTTGTCCAGGTATAGACTTTTCTTAAAATTTTCTGGGGATTACCGGTTCTGGTCGTGTACTGAAATCTTCATATATGGAACCTATTCCAGTAGATCTAAGGTGGTTACAAAATGCTTGTTTTCGAATGTTCAGTTGTTTGAGCCATTCATCCTTGTGACATTGAAATATTCGGTCATTTGCTAAATCATGACAATTGTTAATCATTTCTGAGGGATTTCCTTCCTTTAACACCTGGGAATATGGTTCACTCACATTTTGTTTAGTTATTGCTTCAGTTGTTTCTAGGTGATATTATTCTTGTTGTTCCTTAATTTCCTCCAAAACAGTGTATATTTTTCTCAATGTATGTATCATTTCAGACTCACGTGAACTTTCAAATTTAGTTATATCACTTGATCTGGAATCCATATTGAGAAAAAAGTAGTAAACGTCTCCCCTTCACAAGAGAAAATAAATAGGCTTATAAGGCATGAAAATCTTCTTGTGGGAAAATATAAGTATAAATATGTATGCACACTGATGCCTTTTATTAGAATATCGACAGCATGCATACAAACAAGAGACATGTACTAAAATTGTATATTGTGAACTAAAATCAGAGATTAATTAAAATGCATTTCTCTATTTTCATAGATCCTCAGTTAAAAATAGTGGCCCAGGAAGAGGTGTGCTTCCTACAAGTGATTGGTAACCACTGATATTTGGTATGATTTGTCCACTCCACTGTTGTTAGTTTCATTTCGAGTTGTGTGAAGCTTCAGTTGCCCCATTTTCGTAATTCGGAAAAAGGTTTGTTTTTTGAAGCTGTAATTGGGTCAGTGTCTCATAGATCTCTGTTCAGTAATGGTTTAAATTTGCTTATGAGATATTTTTCCTTTGATTTTCTTAATATAGGATCATCCTTTTTTACTTTAAAGAAGGGCATAATATCGAAGTTTGGAGAACATTTTTTTGCACATTTAGCTATGTGGGTATTAACATATAAACCTTTACCGTGATTAATATGATCCCTCATAAACATCATGAATAACCTGGACCCCAAACTAACATTTACATGTGGCACAAGTGGAGACACAATCACTTTCCTAGACATAAAACTCATTAAGCAAGATAAGGAAATATTTACTGACATTCATTACAAGGAAACTGATACAAAACATTATCTAACATATAGTTCTAATCACCCCAGACACATAAAAAATAACATACCATTTAATTTAGCACGGAGGATATGCACAATAGTTTCAGAACCTGAGTTAAAAGAAATAAGATTAAGTGAACTGAAAGATTTTCTTCAACAACGTGGATATCCCAAAAGTATAATAAAAAATGGCATAGAAAGAGCAAAACAAATACCCATAGGCAACCTTCGGAGCTCCAGTAATAAAGAAACAGCCAGTGATACACACACAATACCATATATAACAACCTATAACCCAAATTATGATGATCGCTTTAAAGAAGTCTCATGTACAATTAATGTTCTTCAAAAAGCCACTGAAACACAAGAAATATATAAAGATGTCTCCTTAATTAAAGCAAAGCGGCAACCCAATAATCTAAAAAGAATTTTAACAAGGGCTAGGTTTAATAATATATCTAGTTTCAAAGTGAAGAAATGTGAGGACAAAAAATGTAAACTGTGCATGGAAATAATTGAAGGCAGTCAGTTCACTTTTCCCAGTGTCAACTACACATTCCAAATTAACGAAAACATGGGATGCTCGACACAAAACTGCATTTACGTAATTCGCTGCGGTGGATGCAAAGAGATTTATGTATCTCAGGCTTCGTACTAACCTTCATAGGGATCATATTAATCACGGTAAAGGTTTATATGTTAATACCCACATAGCTAAATGTGCAAAAAAATGTTCTCCAAACTTCAATATTATGCCCCTCTATAAAGTAAAAAAGGATGATCCTATATTAAGAAAATCAAAGGAAAAATATTTCATAAGCAAATTTAAACCATTACTGAACAGAGATCTATGAGACACTGACCCAATTACAGCTTCAAAAAACAAACCTTTTTCCGAATTACGAAAATGGGGCAACTGAAGCTTCACACAACTCGAAATGAAACTAACAACAGTGGACAAATCATACCAAATATCAGTGGCTATCAATCACTTGTAGGAAGCACACCTCTTCCTGGGCCACTATTTTTAACTGAGGATCTATGAAAACAGAGAAATGCATTTTAATTAAACTCTGATTTTAGTTCACAATATACAATTTTAGTACATGTCTCCTGTTTGTATGCATGCTGTCGATATTCTAATAAAAGGCATCAGTGTGCATACATATACGAGTATATACATATATTTCCCCACAAGATTATTTTCATGCCTTATAAGCCTATATATATATATATATATATATATATATATATATATATAGAGAGAGAGAGAGAGAGAGAGAGAGAGAGAGAGAGAGAGATCTATAGATATAGATAGATAGATAGATAGATAAAAAGACAGATTTAGATAGATAGATAGATAGACAGATATAGATAGATAGACAGATAGAGATAGATTGATAGATATAGAGATAGAGATAGATAGATAGACAGATAGAGATAGATTGATAGATATAGAGATAGAGATAGATAGAGATAGAGATAGAGATAGATAGAGATAGATAGAGATAGAGATAGATAGAGATAGATAGAGATA
>NC_136970.1:13696661-13761661 GCF_032717465.1 Coenobita brevimanus | reverse complement strand
CTGCTCCTTTGAACTGTCTGCATGCGTTCCTCCACCTCTAAGACGGGCTCGTAGCACCCGTCTAGCAGCAAACTCTCATCCCTTTTCTGTCCAACTCTCTAATGCAAGAGTTAACCGTTACTCCCAGTCCTTCATTTATGCAACAGGTCAAGTCTGGTACTGTCTCCCTCTGTCTGCATTTCCTGCTTCCTATGATCTCCAGTCTTTCAAACGCAGTGTGTCCAGGTATCTCGGAATGATCGGACCTTGAATTCGGCTCTCTCTTGTATTTTGTTTTTCTCTTGGAAGGAACAGTTTTGCGGGCTCGTTGCCTTTGGTTCCTTCTTCCTCACATAAAAAAAAAAAAAATAAGTCAAATAACAGTAAATGTGTGAGGTGACACAGACACCACCCAGCTAAGTCATATAACACTGTCAATGTGTGAGGTGACACTGACACCACCCCACTAAGTCATATAACACTGTCAATGTGTGAGGTGACACTGACACCACCCAACTAAGTCATATAACACTGTCAATGTGTGAGGTGACACTGACACCATCCAACTACGTCAAATAACATAATCAGTACGTGTGTCAGTCTGTGAGGTGATACCATCCAGCTTAGTCCAATAATATGGCCAGTGAATGTGTCAGTGTGCGGTGACATCATCTAATTTTCAAATAACATAGCCCAGTGTGTGTATGCGTGTGTGTGTGTGTGTGTGTGTGTGTGTGTGTGTGTGTGTGTGTGTGTGTGTGTGTGTGTGTGTGAGGTGACACCATCCAATAGTCAAATAACATAACCAGTGTGTGTGTGTGTGTCAGTATGTGAAGTCATACCATACACCTTAACCAAATATCATATCCAGTGTGTGTGTCAGTGTGTGAGGTGACACTACCCAGCTTTGTAAAATTACATAGCCAATGACCGTGTCAGTGTGTGAGGTGATACCATCGAACTTAGTCAAATAACATACTCAGTGTATGTTACTGTGTGAGGTGACACCATCCAGTTTAGTCAAATAACACAGCCTGTGTGTGCGTGTCGGTGCGTGATGTGACATAGTCATATAGCATAGCCAGTGAATTTGTCAGTGTGTCATATAACACAGCCAATGGACTTGTCAGTGTGTGGAATAACATAGTCGTATAACGTAGCAAGTGAACGTTTCAGTGAATGGAGGGACATAGTCAAATAACAGAACCAGTGGGCAAGTCAGTGTGTAGGATGACATAGACAAGTAACATAGTCAGTAAGTGTGTCAGTTTGTGACGTGACATAGTCACGTAACATAGCCAGTGAGCGTGTCAGAGTGTGGGGTGACATAGTCAAGTAATATAGCCAGTAAGTGTGTCAGTGTGTGGGGTGACAGTCACGTAACATAGCCAGTGAGCGTGTCAGTGTGTGGGGTGACTTAGTCAAGTAATATAGCCAGTAAGCGTGTCAGAGTGTGGGGTGACACCATCCATTATTGCCACCTATGTGTGGCAGTGATAGAGGAGCTTGAGTTACATGGCAAGTTTTACGATAGTGCAATATATTGCGCAACTTCAATAAGACGGTAGCAGGTGAGAGAGAGGCCTGAGATGGTTGATGGTGACACGTAGATGATGGTGATGATGAAGGCGATGATAATGATGATGACTGATGATTGAGAGAGAGAGAGAGAGAGAGAGAGAGAGAGAGAGAGAGAGAGAGAGAGAGAGAGAGAGAGAGAGAGAGAGAGAGAGAGAGAGAGAGAGAGAGAGAGAGAGAGAGAGAGAGAGAGAGAGAGAGAGAGAGAGAGAGAGAGAGAGAGGGTGAATAGTGATGGTGGGAGATGGAGGAATGCAGGATGAGATTATGATGATGGTGATGGTGATTAGCAAAGAATGTTATGAAACAGGAGAAACAGGAAAGGTGTAAAAGGAGGAATGTAGGATAATATTATGGTGAGAGGAATGTAGGAGGGATGATGGGAAGTGGAAAAGGACAAAAATTAGACCGAAAGGCAAAGTGATAAAAAACAAAACAAAACAAAAAATACTACAAACAGAGATATTAAATCAAGAAAAGCAAAGGAGAGCATAAGAACAGAAGTTGTCGGTGGAGGGAAGGAGACACTGAATATATAAAAGTGCTTCGTAGATATATTATAATATACCGGTAAACATAACTTCATCGTCCTTTGAAGTGTGCGAGTATCTAATGAAAACATATTTTGTAACTAAACAGGTATTAACACACACACACACACACACACACACACACACACACACACACACACACACACACACACACACACACACACACACACAAACACACACATTCACCACCAAACAAATTCTGATCCTCCAAAGACACATCATGACACTTATTCTCAGGTGAACCACATTAGCAAAAGCAGTGTAGTCAGTTGGGTAACATAATATTGACATTTGTAACCCCGTGGCTCGTCTCTCACCACCACAACCTGACCCCACCAACTTGGTAGCCAGTCAGGAGCAATCAACACTCTCTCTGTCTTTCATATCCTGCCGGTTTGTCTCGTTTCTCGCCCAACCTAACCTCTCCTCCCCACTCCCTCCCCCTCCCGTTGCCTCTCTCCCTTCTCTTTCTCTTCACTCCCCCTCCTTCACCCCTCCCTCGACACTTTCCACCAGTAAACTTTGGAGGGAAGTTCTGGCAGATGTTCTTGTAAAGTTTTCCTCTCGTCCTTTCTGCTGTCCTACGTTATCATTCTCACCCTGTCCAATCGCAGTTGCTCTGCCATCAATACCAAGGGTCTCTGTCTTTGTCTGTCTGTCTGTCTGTCTGTCTCTGTCTGTCTGTCTGTCTGTCTGTCTGTCTGTCTGTCTCTGTCTGTCCGTCTGCCTGTCTGTCTGTCTGTCTGTCTCTCTCTCTCTCTCTCTCTCTCTCTCTCTCTCTCTCTCTCTCTCTCTCTCTCTCTCTCTCTCTCACACACACACACACACACACACACACACACACACACACACACACACACACACACACTCACACCAATCGATACCCACAAAAGGCAACCTGAACAGTCACAGTGGAGGGTGAACTGAGTGCCAGATCCAGATGACTCCACGCCACGCCACCTGACTGTGTTATGACCATCAAGGTAGTTTGTTCCGTTCGTAAAGCAGGAATATGGTGACAAATATATTATTATGGTTTGGAAACTCGATCATGTGGATCAGTAGTGGTGATTGTAAGTGTAAGATACAGCCTAAATATGAGGCTGAGAATGAGTGTCAGCATAACCTCAGGTGGCGAATGATATCTAGTAGGCAAGTGGCATCACACGCCTTTACCCCACTGTGATATTTATTATTATTATTATTTTTTGTGGTCTTGTGTGCTTTTCAACATCTGCTTTTTAAATAACTGACCACGAGTATGATCCAAATATAGTTCATAAAAATCCATAATACTAGGGACTTGTAAATTCTGAAGTAACCATTAAAAGAATATGGCCAAAGTAGTAAGGTTTTCTTTGTAACAAGATTGCGGTGGTTGTGGTGGTGGGTGAGGAGATACGGTGTTGAGAACGCTGAGTGTCGTTGGTTGCTGTGGCACAGAATTGGTCACACGTGTATGACAAAAATCTCAACAGCAGAAATAGCTGACTCACACCATCGTGGACCGAGAGAGAGAGAGAGAGAGAGAGAGAGAGAGAGAGAGAGAGAGAGATGCATACACAATATAGTGTGTGAGAGAAGGAAAGAGATGAACAGTGAGAGGAGGAAGAGAGAACAGAGAAAGTGAGGAATGGAGGTATTTCGCGTAAGATAAAGAATGGAAGATTGCTTTTGAGTGGGGACTGGGGATTGGCGAACAAATACTTAAACTAGCAGTCTGTTTTTCTGTCTGTTTCTCTGCCTCTGTCTGTCTGTTTGTCTGTCTGTCTGTCTGTCTGTCTCTCAGTCTATCTAATCCACCTCCCTATATGACTCTCTGGCCACCTATGTACAGTACCCATAATTCTTAGCACTAAGCCCACCACACAGAGAAACAGATATGGAACATCTTAATTTCGGATACTGCTGTGACCGCAGCGCAGTGGAGAGAGCCATCCATCCACCCATCTATCAGCGGACACACACACACACACACACACACACACACACACACACACACACACACACACACACACACAAATGTTTTAGGGATGTTTGAAAGGCTGGCTGCCTCGGGATTTTGTTCGCCCTCCATACACTTCATCCGTTCTCCATACACTTCGTCAGTTCTCAGTACACTTCATCCGTTCTCTATACACTTCATACACACCTGGAGAGGGGTGGTGGAAGAATACTTTCCCAGTATCCCTGCTTGTCGTAAGAGACGACTATAAAAATGCCTTTTATGTCTTCAGTCTTTCTTTCCTTACTGTCCTCTTTGCTCTTCTGTCCTACCTCTTGTCATGATATATCCGTGTTTCTTCTTCCCTTTATTTTCCCTCTGTTCGTACAGTACCGTATCGCCAAATTATGGCCTGATGCTAATTCTACATTATTCCTTCCTTCCTACACATTTCCTCTGTTCTATATACGCTTTGTCAGTTCTCCATACAGTTCATTCGTTCTCATTATACTTCATCCATTCTCTATACGCTTCGTCAGTTTTCCAGGCTTTCACAACCCGCCTCCCGGACAACCTGCCTCATCCTCCTACGCTTCCTTCACAAAAAATAAGCCGAAGCAAAAACACCTGAATACAAACCGAAGAAAAAAAAAACATAAGCTATTCCCATCGCTTCCAAAACAATGACCTGATGGACTGCTGTATATCAGTGCAAGCACGGATACTTATATGGAAGAAATATTAACGTACCTCCTGTGCCTCCATAACAGTGACACACTGGAGCTGCTGTACGTCAGTACACACACGAACACATATATATCAGAAATGTTAATGTATTTCCTATAGACCAAGACAGTGACATGCTGGAACTGTTGAATATCTGTGCATACACGGATACATATATGTCAGAAATAATAATAAACATTGACATACTGGAGCTGTTGTATATCACTGCACATATGAATGTCAGAAACATTACGATGTGAACAAGAATTATATGATGTCAGGCCTTTATTTGGCTAAAATTTTGGTGCGTTGACAGTGTGTATGCCTAGTACATCCCTGCGTGTGGTCTTTCCTAACCTGTATAAGATATATGTGGCGGGATGACATTAATCAATTTTAAAAAATATAAAAAGAGGTACTTGAGCAGAGGGCGTTCCTGGAGGTAGTTTATACTCCTTTAGTACGAGAGGTCAGTTTTGAACTTCACAATGGTCAGAGGTAGCAAGAATTTAAGTGCAATCCTATCTATAGAATTATATGTACTGGATTACTGTAGCCTATCCTTGGACCCCTACACCTCGCAAGTTATCAGACACGATGTCGCTTTTTATTATATCGGAGCTTTATGAGGCATGAGAAAAAAATACGTTACACACACACACACACACACACACACACACACACACACACACACACAGTTACATTTCGTTCGTCCACCATCGGCTGATAGTATCACACCGGTAAGCTGTATCCCTTCTGTCATGTTTATTCACCCAGGCAGCAGCAGCAGCAGCAGTGAGGCAGAGGCACTGAGGCAGCTGGTGTGTCTGCTGCCACAGATATTCTAACACAGAGCAAATTAAACACAGTAACAGCACCGTGTCCACTGTGATAGTAGGACTTACTCTGGCTGTCCCTTTAGCCCTGCCAACTGTATTAAGTTTGGTGCTGATGAACGGAACCAAACCGGCCTTCAGTGTAACAACTGTATTAAGTTTGGTGCTGATGAACGGAACCAAACCGGCCTTCAGTGTAACAACTGTATTAAGTTTGGTACTGATGAACGGAACCAAACCGGCCTTCAGTGTAACAACTGTATTAAGTTTGGTGCTGATGAACGGAACCAAACCGGCCTTCAGTGTAACAACTGTATTAAGTTTGGTGCTGATGAACGGAACCAAACCGGCCTTCAGTGTAACAACTGTATTAAGTTTGGTGCTGATGAACGGAACCAAACCGGCCTTCAGTGTAAAGCCTGGAGAAGTTTGATGCTGATGAACGGAACCAAACAAGCCTTCAGTGTAAACACTGGAGAAGTTTGATGCTGATGAACGGAACCAAACCGGCCTTCAGTGTAAACACTGGAGAAGTTTGATGCTGATGAACGGAACCAAACAAGCCTTCAGTGTAACATCATGGTTTTTGTTCTAGTCATGGTTTATGATAGTTTTTTAGTGCAAGGATTTATTACTATTACCATCAACAGCATTTGCTACTGTTGGAAGGACTCTCTCTCTCTCTCTCTCTCTCTCTCTCTCTCTCTCTCTCTCTCTCTCTCTCACACACACACACACACACACACACACACACACACACACACAGGAACAAGGGTGAGTGACAAATCACTAATAGTTGTTGCCTACGTGGTGCATGATAGATTGTGGAGATAATGGGTGACGTGATGGGGTAAAAGGTAGTTTGTTGCGATGAGAAGGCTGGGGAAGCTAATGGGTAAAGGGAGGATTAGGAGGCAGTGGAGAAGTAAAGATGTTAGAGAATAATGGGTGGGGTGATGAAATAGAGGGCAGGTGGTGGGTGGCAAGGGTGGGGTAAGGGTAGGGTGGAGGTGGGGATGTGAGTGAGATGGAGATGATGAAAGATCAGGTCAGGCATAATAGAGAGTTAAGAGCACTTACTTGTCACGCCTGAGAGAGAGAGAGAGAGAGGGGGGGGGGAGGTAGTGAGAGAGAGGGAGAGAGAGAGGGGGGGAGGTAGTGAGTGAGAGAGAGAGAGAGAGAGAGAGAGAGAGAGAGAGAGAGATTACGGAGGGGTCACATTACTCCTCACATAAAACCATCCAGCCATTTCACCATACCGTTCCGAATTCACCCTGGATATCACCTGAGTGAATATTATTTGTTAGTGGTAAATGTCAGTTACTGGACATATCTGGTATGCGTAACATTAATATATTGGTCGATATTTTGCGCATTCTCAGTCTGACATCAACACATCTGATGGCCAAATATTTGTGTTTTATAGGCCAGTTACCCCAGCCTTGCCATCCATTTTTAAGTTTTTAAATGGTTTAAAATGCTTGATATTTTTACGTGTTTGCGTGTATAGATTTCATTTTGGATTAACAAAGTTAAAGATATATGGTCGCATTAACGACATATTAGGCATGAAAAGCGAGTTTTGACTGCATCAATAGTCATAGCAAAGTGATGATAATAGTAGACAACAATGTGTGATTTTGCACCTGTTTCTCTATGATCGTACTTAAGGATGGTAATTATCGGCTGTCTTAAAAAGTTAAAGGTTATTTGTGAAATTAATGAAGAACTGAACTGTTTCACATGTAAAAGGTTATTTGTGAAATTAATGAAGAACTGATAACTTTTCACGGGTCGTAATGGGTCAGTCCCACAGCGGCCCCCGTAGTACCGTCCATCCTACCACCATCCGCATCCCCACTTCCACCACCCGGAATGTGGATATAAATAAAACAGTGAAGCATTGTTAGCGAGGGAGTGGGTCGCGTCTGACGTGTTTTATTACCTCCGAAAAGGAGGTTATATTTTCACTCCTGTCTGTTTGTTTGTTTGTTGGTTGGTCTGTTAGCAAGATCACACAAAAACTACTGGATAGATTTCCACGAAACTTGGTAAAAGAATGGGCCTTGGCCCAGAACACACTCCATTAAATTTTGGTGCGGATCAAGATAAGGTGCGGAACCAGGATTTTTTTTTCCACTTTCTTTAGCATTGCGAGATAGGACGTTGGCGGAGGTATGCGCTCTACTGAGTGCCATGCTAGTTTATTTCTAATTTCTTTTTCCTCCCATCCCGCACGTGCCAGCAATCGGCAGACAGTTTGGTGTAATAGTTGTGGCTGATCACATCATATGGTCTAAGTAACACCATCACAAAGCTGACATATTTTTGTTATTGTTGTGCCATTACTTTTCTATGTAGCTTAGGAAAGGCCTGGTAATGTGTTGATTTAATACTGTGATCTCTAAGTAACACCATCACTACGCTGACATATTTTTGTTGTTGTTGCTGCCATTACTCTCATTCATTAAGCAGAAACGCCTAAAGTATTGGTGTAATACTGTGATCCTTTTGGCAGAATGGTAGTGGCGAAGGTGGTTGGTAGAAGAAAGAAAGTCTGACTGAGAATGAGGTGGAGGAACAGGGTGAAGGAACACATGAGGGAGAGTGGTGTGTGGGGAGTGCAGGGATCATTACTGACCAGGGAAGAAAAATGCCTTGAAGTCCTATTTTTTCTGCCTTCTCACGCGATACGGCTTCAGACGATGGAAGGATGGATGATACTGTATTATACTGTAATAGTAGCTGATCTGGTTTCTGTACCTTTACCATTCTTGTGTGAATTTTTCTCTTCAAAGCTTATGTTCTAGGAACTTTTAATTTGTCTTTTGTACTGGTGAAAAGCCAGTCGGTTTTATTTTCTTACTTCATTTTGTCAATACTGGACAATCATGCAATTACCGTAAGTAAATTGGTTTCCTGTAGGGTGTGTGTTCAGCTTTGTTGAAAGAAAATTATTGGATGTAAAATGTTCTTTCTGTATTAATATTATAGTTTAGCAGCCCTTCCACCATCGTCCCGCGCACATTCCCCCCAGTCCCTCCACGTCTCCCATTTCCCTCACTACCCTTGTCCCTCCGCCCCACACATCCTCTCCCCCGCCAACATAAACACACATCTCGCTTCCCACACCAACACATTCCTTCCATACCCACCCACACACTCCCTTCGTACATGATTGCTTCTCTATCCACAACCACCTTTTCCTTTTTTATGCGTGTCCAACCTCTCATACAGTAATACCGTTTCTTCCCATAGTTCTATAAAACTTTTACAGTGTGCTTTTTCTCCACCCCGCCATTTTTTCTTCACTTCCTTCAACTATTAAGTTTTTCGAACTCCTTGGGGGGATGTTTTTCTTTTTTCTTCTTGTTAAGTTGCTTCAAGTCCATTGTTTATGTCTTCCCTCATATTGGATTTCATGTTTATATTATGCATCCTGGCACAATAGTACACTTTGGTACATCACCATGACCCCCCGTAGCTCTCACTCGAACTGTGAGCACAGTCACATATATACTCATACACGGGTTCCTATCACCATACTGTGACAACAATTACTGTGGCACAGAGGGTCAGTCATAATACTGGTACACACACACACACACACACACACACACACACACACACACACACACACACACACACACACACACACTCACACACACACATACATTGGAGAGTACTCTTTTAATCAACAGTAATGTTCACACCACAACTGGGTCATTTACACAAACATTACAGCCTCTGCTCTTCTCTTCTCTGCTTCTCCCTCACCAACACACCTAACATTACCTGGTGTTTAAGGCATCACCCTTCCGTCTCCGTACATGACACCCTCCTGAGCACTGTGCACACTTCACCAACACCATTACTCTTACCTGGTGTTTAGGGTATCACCCTTCTATCTCCGTACATGACGCCATCCTCTGCTTAGTGCACACATCAGAGCGCCCCACCTCCCCGTGCAGGACATTCTTCTCAATATTGTCTGTGTGGTGCTGTTCACACATGTCCGTAACCACCTTGAGGCAGACGAGGCAGCCGCCTCATGTGGCATCTCCTTTCCACCTTCCCTCCTATAGCAGCCTGCTCAATCCACATTTCAGTTATATAGTGACACAGACCAGTTAGTCTTCAATATCATCATAGTAAAATTTAATTGAGCTTCTGTAGTCACTACAGTGTAGCAACCAACACTTGCTTCATTACTGTTCAACATGATGCTAATAATCCTTTCTAGCATGTATGCCGTATTGCAGAACGCATATATATAACTGAATGCAGTGCACCCAACCACTAAAGATGGCATTAATAAAAACATACAACTGTAGCAACATTTTTGAAATTTCCGAGTTACTTTAAATCTGTTCAAATTCACCTGTAATTGCAATATTTGGTGCTAGGGCTAAAAAAAAAAAAAAAAAAAAAAAAAAAAAAAAATCCCGGGGAGCATGCCCCCGGACCCCCTAGTAAGGCTGTGTTCGCCTCGTCTGTTTTCATGTCCTGTTTACGGCCCTGTCACATCATTCCACACAACATTGCTCATACATTTTCCTTGTTGCATGACTCTTCCTGCCTAACCCCTCTTCCCTCTTCCTTTCTCGTACCTCTCTCTCTCTCTCTTAGTCCTTACTCTACCATAAACCCTCTCCCTACCTTACACACTCTCCATGACTTACACATTTTACGTATCTTTCTCCTTTGTAGTAACGTCTACCTCCCTTCCACTCTTTCACTCACTTCATTCCATCCACCTATTCGTTCTCCCTCTGCCTTTCTTGAATCCTCTCCCTCCCCTTCCCTACTACAGGCCAGTCAGATGCGTCCCCTTTCCCTACCCCTCCTATATTTTTGCAGAATTTTTCATCAAGGGTTAGGGCAGCAAGGGGGTATTTCGATGATTATATTACCGTTCTCCTTCATCAGTATATGGGGAAATTGGGATGGGAATTTGTCAGGTTAATAATGCTAGGCGGTGCTATAACACAGGTGTATTTTTATCCGAAGTACATAGGCTACTTGTAAACCTTCTGATATAATCGATCATTGTCAGAATTAACGTCCTGTCTTGTGGTAACTCCTCTACTGCCGGAAGTTACGAAAAGTTTCTGAGAAAAGTGGCATTTGCACCACGCTGAGGCAAGAGGGAGAGGGGGGGACTAAAATGCCTGTGGAATTAAAGATGAGAATATTGAAGAGAAGACACAGAAAGGTTGGAAGAAAGAAATCGAGGGAGAGGTCAAGGTTAGGAGAAAGCAAGGTTTCATAAAAGACAAAATAGAAGTAATGAGAGATGGAAGAGTGTAGGCGGGGATGGGAGACGAAAGGCGGGTAAAGAACGAAGGAAGATAAGGAAGAAGATAGAGAATGGAGTGAGGAAAGAAGAAAGGGAGCAAGAAAGAAGGAAGGCAGGATCGTTAAATATCTCTGTAGCAAGAAAGGTAGGAAAGGGGGAAAGGTATGGAGATAGGTAGTTAGGAAATGTGGAAGGAAGAGAGTAAGAAAGAATGGTAAACTGAGTATCAATGAGGGAAATGTCAGTGTATCTATATTATGATGGTGCCACTTGACACAAATACATACTGATTACTGCCAACCTAAGTGTGAGTATATGGAAGGGCTGTTTTAATATTCTAGTATGTACGGTACATAATGATGATGCCACACGACACAAATACATACTGATTACTGTTAGCTAAAGTGTGAGTGTAGGGACGGACAGTTTCAATACATCTTCGTAATGATGGTGCCACACAACACAAATGCACACCGATCACTCCTTACCTCACCAAGTCACCCTTAACCCTAAGGATTGAGTTTCTCGCTACATTTTACCCTTGTCATTATCTATCTGACTTTCTGGGAGTTTTTGCTTACTTTTAATATATTATTTTCTCTTTTCATTATCTATATTTTCATTTTCATTTTTGTTGTCCCATACTTTCCTTGTTTACCACTGCCAGATCTCTTAGGTGTATTTCACTAATCTATTTTTTTTTAAATTTAACTACCGTAACATTTTCACGCTGTGTAAGAGAAATAAAGCAGCTCATGACATTTCGAAATAGTTCGTGGTGAACGCATTATGTTAATACTATCCATGTAATGGTAAATAATTAGCCTAAACCCCTGGTGACATCAAAGAGTCAACAAATATCCACCCGCCTCTTGGAGTCTGGAAGCTACCGTTTTTTTTTTTTTTATTAATCAAATAATCAATCAATCAATCAATCATTTCCTGTAGCACCCTCAGGGATGCATAGGGCCTCGATGAACTCACACCACCACATCCTATCTTGTGCTAACTCCTCAAGATCTCCCCAACACTCATCTCCAGCTTCCCGTCTCATTGTCCTCACCCACGTCTCTTTTGGCCTTCCTCTACCTCTCCTACCAAGTGCCACCCACCCTGGTGTACCTCGTACTATTCCCTGTCTCCTATACACATGTCCTAGCCACTTCCATCGTGAGAACCTAACATATTCATCGACCGGCTGCACTCCCGTTATTTCTCTAATTCTACTATTTGGTATCCATTCCCACCACTTAACTCCTAATATTCTTCTAAGTGCTTTGTTTTCAAACACCAAGAATTTATTTTCCATAGTCACTGTGCTGTACCAAGACTCGTGTCCATAAATTAAGATACTCCTAACCATTACCTTATAAAGTTTGATTTTTGTATGCACAGAAAAATTGTTATTATTCCAAATATTTTTAAGCATTCCCATTGCCTGATTAGCCTTCTTTAACCTTTCCTCGAATTCAAAGTTCAAAGAACCATCCTTGGCTAAATAAGTACCTAAATATTTAAACCTATCAACTTGCTTTACAACCATACCTCCAATTACACATTCCTGCGCATTTTCCATATTCATATTGATTATTTCAGTTTTTCCACAATTAATAACCAAACCCACCTTGCGACCTTCACTCACCAAACAGTCCAACACTCTCTGCATCTCTTCTGGCCCATCACAAATCAAAACTATATCATCTGCATAATCTAAATCCAAAAGTTTCCTGTTCTCTCCCCAAAGTATACCTGCACCGGTTTCTGTTCCAACGCGTTTCATAATGTAATCAATGACCAATATAAATAGTAAAGGCGATAGAACACCACCTTGAATTACTCCGGACTTGACTTCAAACGAATCACTCAGACAACCATCAACCATCACTTTACAAAATGTGTCCTCATGCATGTTCATAATGACCCTCACAAACTCCTCTGGTATTCCATAATGTCTCATGATCTTCCCCATAGTCTCTCTCGAAACACTATCAAAAGCATTTTCAAAATCAACAAAACAAAGACTTAACGGTACTCTCATTTCATTAACTTGCTGCATCAAATGCCTAACTATAAAGATCTGATCATTGCAACCACGTCCCTTTCTAAAATCTGCGTGTTCATCCCTCAGAATACCCTCAACCACCGGCTCCAACCTATTTAACAACACTCTACTGAAAACTTTCAAAGCTATCGGTGACAAAGAGATTCCCCTCCAATTACCACATTCACTCAGGTCTCCCTTCTTCGGAACTTTAACAATTACACCATTCTTCCAAACTGATGGTAGTAACCCCGTCACCCATATCTTATTGAATAGCTTGGTCAAGATCATTGTTAATCTATCCCCCTCCACTTTAAACATTTCCGGAAATAAACCATCCTCCCCTGGTGCCTTATTATTCTTTAACTGTTTTACTGCTTTCTCCACTTCTGCAAGCCTCAACTCTCCTGTTTCTATATTTAAATCTTTCTGAGCAGACGGTATATCCTCTTCTGGTGGTATTGGTCTATTAAGAACTGTCTCAAAATGCTCTTTCCATCTATTTTTAATATCTCCATCTTTGGTCAATAAATTTCCTTCCCTGTCTGTAACTGGTATTTCCTTGCGTTTACCTGCATTACCACTCAGTTCTCTAATCGATTCATATGCTATTCTTTGACTCTGTCCATCATTTTTGTTTATTAAGATTTCAGTCTCTGCAAACTTTTCATCCACACATCTTCTTTTATCTCTCCTAGCTAACCTTCTTACTTCTGAATTCAAACTCCAGTACGCAGCTCTTGCTAATTCAATCTCTCGTTCATCAACGCATTGCATCTCACTCCTCAAGTTAGCCTCACCTCTCTTTTTTATCATATCCCACGTTTCCTCTGATATCCATTTCTTTCTCCTGAATCTATGTCTCCTTCCAATCGTACATTCAGCAGTCTCATGCAAAACTTTGTTCACATCCTCCCACATCTCATCTACACTTCTCTCCCCCTCTTCCAACGTTTCCAACACCAAAAACCTATTTCTGCATTCTAATCTGAATTCCTCCTTTTCTTCTCCTTCCCTTCTAAGCTTAACAATATCGTATCTAACAACACCAGATTTTTCCTTCTTCTGATTTTTAAGTTTAAACCTTATTTTTGCAATGCTGAGTTGATGGTCACTACCAATATCCGCTCCTCGTTTAACATGAACATCTAGCAGAGAACAAATAAAAGACAACAAAACAGTAGCTTCAAGGCTTGTCAGGGAATTTATAAAGAGTGATATAACAGATAAAAATATGGGCAGACATAATATCATATCTAGAATTATACATAGTGACTCATCAAGACGAAAAACTTAAAGAGATATAAATCCCGAGTTTTCTATCCACTATTTTTGTAATAAGAAACATTCAGTCAGCGAAATATGCAGACTATCATTTACACATTTTCGTGTAAGTGGTCACCGCCTGGCATGTGAGACAGGTCGATGGCATAAGCGGGGTCAAGGCCGCCTTCCATTACATGAGCGTGTGTACCAGTGTGGTTTGGTACAGAGACACGTGTGGTGCAACACTGTCCACAAACACAACACATTAAACAAACGTATTCCTTCAGTACAATGGAATCATTGTTCTCGGGTCAATTCCCCTCGATGTGACATGCAAAATACTACATGATGTGTTAGCTACTTAGGCTACATGAGCTGAATTTGTTTGCCACATTGTATAATCGCATGCTTATCACTATATGTATGCGTAGATACTGTATCTTGTATATCAAATATGCAGAGAAACTGCTGTAAATTATGTAGTACTGAATTAACTACACATACTGTAGGTGAATCAAGTACTATTTTTTTGGTTTGTGAGGACAGCTAGATTGTATGAAAAGTGTCTTCATTCTCTAACAATATACAGTATATTCCGATTATCACTGGGATATTGTAGCAATACTGTGATTACCGATACTTTCCATTCAGCCCAATGGCATGCTTTCGTTCTGTTTCTTTGTTACAGGACGATTGTGTTCCTCCTGTGAAGGTTATGTAGTAGTGAAAAGAATGATGAGTATTCTAATTATTCCCCCTCCCCCTCCCTTCTTTAAAAAACGAACATAGCAAATACAGTCGTCTGGGTGTGGTGAGGGGATAGTGTGAGGCTGTGCCGTCGAGTTGTGGAAGTAAAAAAACTACCAGTCATTTCCGTGTGTGCTTTTGACGGTGAAATTAAACTCATTATTATTACTTGGACGGCAGTTATTCTATAGTAAGATGTATTATAGATTTGATTTAATGCAACAATTTCAGTTTTGTTACAAAGTACAAAAAAGATAAATTATTGATGCGGTCAATAAGCTATCTAGATATCTATCAACTGATCAGTCTGTCTGTGCAAAAGACAAGACTGTCGTTTTCGCTGCCACTGATGACTTTAATTATCAGACCGCGAGGCTTTCAACCGATATCATTGTAAAGTAATTTCTTAAGCGATTTAACTCTAAGACTGACCAATAATACAGGATTGTCTGTCAGCGATTTGTCGACCGTGTTATTCTCAGTTGACAAAATAATACCAAATTAGTATTCCACTTAATCCCTGGATTAAAAGAAGCATTGCCACAATTTTGTCATCCTCCTCGCGTTAGTTGTCTGTATTCTAGTGGACAGCCAGCCAGATTGTTATGTAAGTTTAATCTTAGTGCACAATGAGAGGGGAATTACTCAAGAGGTCAGTGACTGATTGCATACTACAAGGAAGGTGAAGGAGAGGGTGAGTTGAAGTGCTGAGTGGCAGGGTGAGGGTGAGAAAGAGGGTGAGTTGAAGTGCTGAGTGGCAGGGATGAGGGTGAGAGAGAGGGTGAGTTGAAGTGCTGAGTGGCAGGGTGAGGGTGAGAGAGAGGGTGAGTTGAAGTGCTGAGTGGCAGGGATGACGGTGAGAGAGAGGGTGAGTTGAAGTGGAAGGGGTGAGGGAGAGGGTGTGTTGAGGTGATAGGGGTGACGGTAAAGGAGAGGGTGAATTGAAGTGGCAGAGGGGAGGGCTAAGGAGGAAGTGAGCTAAAGTGGCAGGGGTGAGGATGAGCGAGAGGGTGAGGGTGAGCTGAACTGGCATGGGTGAGGGTGAGTGAGAGAATGAGTTGTAATGGTAGGGGTGAGGGTGAGGGTGAGGGAGAGGGTGAGTTGAAGTGGCAGGGGTGAGGGTGGGGGAGAGGGTGAGCTGAAGTCCCAGGGGTCAGGTTGAGTTAGGAGGAAGGGAGTGACAGAGATGAATGTTTAAGAAAATACAAGACTGTTAACCAATGACTGAAAAAAATCGCAAGGATATCTGAACATATGAACTTCAAATTCTCTCTCTCTCTCTCTCTCTCTCTCTCTCTCTCTCACACACACACACACACACACACACACACACACACACACAACTCCACCCTATATTCTATACATTTTAACAAGGGTCTACAACAATGGTGAGTGGTAGGAATAAGGGTGAAGATGAGTGGAAAAGAACTTGTGTCCTGTGCTTTTATCTGTACTTCTCTGATGTCTATAGCTCCATCACTTGACAAGGACCACTACATCTGTGTAATCTTTGTGACTCCTTTCACCTCTTGTATGTGACTTGACCACCTGACTCCACGGCCTGCATCCACCTGGAAAATAGGCTGATTGAATTTCCTCTTTCCGGGAGAGAGAGAGAGAGAGAGAGAGAGAGAGAGAGAGAGAGAGAGAGATTAAAAAAAAAAAAAAAAAAACTCTCCTTGTCATTATTTTCTGTCGTTTGGATATGGGTGTCGGTATTGGCTGATTTATTTTATCGTGTATTAAGTCACTGTTACACACTTCAGCAATCCACACACCCCACAAACACGACACCCAACCGCTAATGATCTCTCTCAATTTTTTTCAAGGCCTTGAATGTCATCGTTTTTCTCTCACGCACCACAAGAAATGACACAAATTATCCATACATTCGTAAAAGTGTTTCCCTGCCTGAAGAGGAAGTGTTGGTATATGCTTTCTTAGGTTTTGGTTTTCCGATTTCGTATTGATTATGGTGTTGGTGTTGGTGGTGCAGTAACGCAGCAAGTGACACCCAGATACCACTGTTATGGGTTATAATATATTCACACCTCTGTTGGGAGATGCCTCCGAGACTTCACATAAGACAAGTGTTTAGTTAGTTGTTGTATACCCTCCACTGTATAGTGATGAAGATATCACTTAGGACTATTATAATGTTACTTATTGTTGTATACCCACTTCTGTATAGTGACACGCCGCAGAGATATTATTTATTATAATATCTACTGAATGTCTAGTCTATTTCGTTGTACTTTGTTGTAATAGTTTGTCTTGTGTACTCACATATACCAGGGAGACATCACTTAGGAGTAGTGTTTTGATTAGTTGTGTGTTATATAACCATCTCTTATTGTAATTTGACACGGAAAAATCAGTTAGGACTATAATTACATTGTCTAGTTTGTCTTGTTATACCCACTTGTGTAGACATCAATTATGGGATCGTGCTTTGCAATTCAGACGGCTTTATTCAAATAGGAGGGACTTTTCAAATTGAAGAGTTTAGATATTGTGACCAACATAAACTTTCTAACCAATACATGTCCCTCCTAAACTGAAATAAGGTAGCAAAAATGAAATAAGAATTACCTTCTTGGGTGAATGGATTATCATGTTGATGTGTCTGACGAAAGTCCAGATGAAACAAGTGGTGCCAGGCACAACAAACCTCGCCCGACGACTCAAGGTCAAAGGTCATGGTGCCAAATGAAAGCCCACCTGAGACTTCCTATATCTCGATAACAGTACACTTCTCTATCTTCAACCAATGTCGAGTTTTAGTCCCATGAATACCCGTGACCTTGAGTTGGTGCAACCCCCACACAGTTCCCAGTGCTGCCTGAAGTCTGTGGCTTCGTCAGCGGAGGCTCCCACGACTTGGGTGTTTGTGTGCCCACAGCCAATCCCACAGCTGCAGTCGTCTCCATGTTCCAGGGATTTCTTCAAAGCCATATAGTGAATTTTAGTATTTTTACACTTTTTTTAGCTACTCACCATAGTATTAACATTTGCTTTTAAGTTATAAATTCCACACTAAGAGTCAAGTACAAAGGCTATATTTTCTATGTATGCCAACTAATTGAATTAATCCGAATTTTTACTATGGTTTTTCATTTTCCGAATATGGGGTAAAGTTTACCCCACGTCAGTGTTGGTCTGAGTCAGATTATTGTTCAGTGTTCTAGGGTTATGGTCAAAGGTCTTGATGCTAAATGAAAGCCCATATTACGAATTCCTGTGTGTTCATAAAACTGAATATCACTATCTTCAACCGGTTTCAAGTTATAGCCCACTGAAAATCCGTGACCCTGTTATTGACGTTTCAAGGTCACTCGATTACCTCCAAAATTAAATCACTTTTTTGGGGGACAAGTGCCCACATATCTGGAAAGATTCATGTAATTTCGTTCAGCCATTTTTCCATAAAAACAAACAAACTCTAACAATAACAATACCTCACCGGACTCTGTCGGGGCGAGGTAATTACGTTGAGTCTCCAGTGTGTGAGTTGTGTTACTCCCTTCTCCCTCCCTTCCCTCTCAGTACAACCACGAACCCTCCTCTCACTCCTTTGCTCCCCACCACCACTCTCTAGTTCACTCACCTTCTTCTCCTTTCACCATCGCTCACTTCCTTTGATACCAAAATCCACTCCCATTCTCATTCCTTCCTCCTCTCGGTCCACTCACCTCCTCTCATTCCTCTTACTCCCTCTGTCTGACTCCTTCCTCACACATCCACACACACACTCTCCCTCCTCTCACCTTTCCATTCTCCCTGCAGTTCGATTTCTTTCTCCGTATCCTCTCAGTGTTCCTCACCTCATACAACACTTTTTCTCCAACCTCCCTCTCTAATTCTTCTTTTACATTCCCTCTCTCTCTCTCTCTCTCTCTCTCTCTAAGGTCAATAATTTCTCTCTTTGTGTCAGAATCTAGTCACAACTTCATGGTTCTCTTTCTTTTATCGTACACACGAGTACCATATGTGGGGAAGAAAGAGACAGCCATGATCATAAAGATGAGGAAGCTAGAAAAAGAAAAGGTGGAAGAGTGACACAGATAGAAAACCTATTACTTCACACAAATAACTAAGGTGAGATAAAAAAAAGAAAGAAAGAAAGAAGCAAAGGGGCGATAAGAGGAAAGCCACAAAAGTTAAATATTATAATTCGGGAGAGAACAAGAGACCATATAACCGAAAGGGAAGATTCAAACACTGATTATTCTCTTCAACCTAACGACGTCTTTGGTATTTCGTTCTTGCTGTCTAAATATTATTTTATTCAGCTTAAGACAGCCTTTTTTTTTTTTTTAGTGAAGAGGTTAATGAAGTTTGTATCAATTTCCTCCAAGTCGAAAAATGACACACAATAAAGATGCCCGAAAGTGCCAAGGATGAACCAAAGAATGATGTCACCGTACTGAAGGATCTATTGGAATAACAATACAAGATATTTATGAAATGGCAAGAAGGCGGAGATTAAAAAAAAAAAAAAAAGACGGATGGAAAACAAAAAGTTGTGAAAGCAGATGAAGTGGATAAAAAAAAAAAAAAAAAAAGAAACAGGCGAGGGAAAGGGAAAGGCTGACTAAAATGAAAAGTGACGAAAGATGATGGAGAAATGAAACAACGTCAATTAAACAAATAAAAGAGAAAAAATAAGAGCAAACAAGTAACATGTATTGTGACAGATACAGAACTGAAAAATTATGGAGAGAACATTACGCCATCAGGGATACATGCAAGAGACAGTTTACTAGAAAATTAAGTGACTTAAGTATGGGTGCAGCTTTTTTTTTTTTTTTTTTTGTACAGGAAGTGGAAAGAAGGCAAGGCAACAATACAGGAGAGAAACTGAGGGTGAAAGGGATTGAACGAGGAAGGATTGGATTGCTGAGGAAGTGGCCAACGAGCAGAACACAAGAACTGAAAATTAGCGGAGGAAGGGAAGAGAGATGGAGGGAGGGGAAAGATATACAGAGGGAGAAGAACGAGATACAGAGAGAAAGGGAAAAGATATAAGATTTTGTTTTTCTCGACGGGGGAAAAAAAAAAAAAAACACTAAAACGAATACCATACACGACATACAAATGCTACACTAAAGAAATGTTTACACCTAAGAAGAACGAACCTTACGATTAAAAAAAAAAAAAAAATAACGCCCTGAACATAAACAGCTCCTACACGAACGACAGAAACAAACAGAGAACGCAAAACACAAAACAAACAAGAAGCGGTGCCAAGGTACAGCAAACCCATCCCCGGCGGTCATTCTAGTGCAGACGTATAAACACAACAGGATATCTAGTCAAAGTTGTCACATATCAAATTTGTAGTAAATCGGGTGACAATCTACGATTTTATGCCCATTTGAAATTTTAGGCCCGACCCACCTGACATTGATCCCTTACCGCTAACTGGGGGGTGACCCCCCTGATGTAACGAGGTATGTCATAGGATGCAAATTTGAAAGATGCACCTTTAGGTTTTGGTTTCATGTCGATATGACGAATTTGAAAGGAGTTATGGCAAAAAAAAATACAGTTTTCTTTTACATTTTTTTTTTTCGTCAAAAATTTAATCAGGTGATCATAGCCCATTGTCCCTGTAATTTTAGTCAAAATCGTACCAGTAGTTTTCGTGTAGAGTTGTTAACAGACAGACAGACAGGCAGACAGACAAACAGACAAACCAAGTGAAAACATTACCCGTCCCCGAGCCCCTCCGGAGCGGGAACGGGTAAAAAGTAATGATAGGGAAATCAACCCATAAAACCATTATCACTGAACCTAAGCTAATAAAAACAACACACAGAACAAAATGCCATCAAATATTAAAGTAACTGTTAAACCAAAGTACAGAAATCCACGAAAAAAACACACACACACACATAATATCTTCCATTCGTATTATGACACTAAAAATACTGAGCTGCAACAAAAATGAATATAATTTAGTCAGGCTACAGCACAGAATCACACACACACACACACACACACACACACACACACACACACACACACACACACACACACATACTCAGAGAGAGAGAGAGAGAGAGAGAGAGTAGCCGGGATATAGCCTATCGTAGTTATTATGAATAAATAATGTAATAAGGATAATTACAGTTTCGATTAAGTAAATAAAATACATTTAAAAGCATTAGGCCTATTCTATGTCCCTCCGACCCATCAAAATTCCTCTCGCGACCCACCTTTGGGTTGCGACCCATAATTTGAGAGACACTGATATAAACCATTAAAAGCTTCGACATAACAACTCAATAAAACTTAAACTATATATGAATAAATCCAAGCTAAAACACTATATCAATGTTTAAACGATCAAAAGCTCCTACAACATCACACCAACAAAATGAAACTTAAAACCCACACAGAACAAAAAGTGAAGGTACAACACTACCCAAAAATTAAACTATCAGGAGGGTGTAAAACACCACGGCAGCCATAAAATCATACACGAAATAGCCACTTTGTTGTGCCATTGACTCCCCGACACCACTGTTATTTACCAACACGCCCACTGGCCAGAGTGCTGAGTGTTTATGTTGGTAATGGAGGTGACAGCACACTGGGGAGATGCTGAGGTGCTGAGTACATATGAGGAGAATGGGTGATAGCACATTGGAGAGATCCTGGGGTGATGAGTATATAACTATGGTGAGAAATGGGGTGATAACACACTGGAGAGATGCTTGGATGCTGAGCATATATGGGGAGAATAGGGGTATCAGCACACTGGGCAGATGCTGGGGTGCTGAATACATGTGGGAAGAATAGGGGTGGTAGCACACTGGACAGATGCTGAGGTGCTGGGTATATATGGGAAGAATGGGATAACACACTGGACAGATGCTGGGGTGCTGAGTATATATGGGGAGAATGGGGAGGTAGCACACTGGGGAGACGAACAGGAGGATATGGAAATGGAGAAAGAGAGGAGGCCATAAACCGAAGAAGAGGAAATGTAAGAAAGATGCACGAGGGAGTTAGAGAACACTGGGAGGGAAGGCAGATGGGAGGAGGGATGGATAACGAGGCAGTGCAAAAGGAGAAGGGAAGGTGTGGCAGAGAGTGAAAAAAAAAAAAAAGTAATGGAAGAGTTACTACATGACAGTATTGTGATACCAACTCTAACGTATGGAGATGAGGCTTGGACCTTCTTGGAGGGACAGAAGTCAAGAGTGAGAGCAGTGGAAATTAGTTATTTGAAAGGACCTTGTGGAGTCACGTGGAGAGACAGACTGACAAATGAGGAAGTGAAGGGGGGTTGTGGTGTGGATGTGGATGTGATGGAGTTAGGAGAAACACAATGAGGTGGTTTGGCCATGTGGAGAGGATGGAGAGTGAGAGACTGACAAGGAGTGTCTACGTGAGTGTGGAGGAGGGGCGAGAGGGAGGGGAAGGCCAAGGATGAGATGAAGGGATGGAGTGGAGAGGTATATGGGAGAGAGAGGTGTGAGCTGGGAGCAGGGCAGTGAATGGTGGGGAACAGGGCGACATGGAGGCGATTTGTTTGCCGCCACTCCTTACGGAATTAAGGCGATTGACAATAGATAGAATAGATAGACAGGACTGTACTGTCACGAGCAATGTTTACCAATAAACACAACAGCGAATCATCTAAGGTCTCCCATCACATCAATTTGTGCTCCAAACCTTCAAACTAATACAATATTGATAAAAGTCTCAGCGTCTGAGCCTTAAGCACGGTGCAAGTAAGCTTAACCTAATTTACAGTAAGTGCATCCAATATCAACGTTCCCACTTAACGACCCACCAGCTGGTGAAGATATGGCGGACATGATACAGAAAAGAGCTATTCCTTCCGTGTTACGATGGTGTTTCTCGATATCAGTTTACGTCAAGTACTGAGAGCCTTAACTTTTCTAGCCCACTTACGCCCAGAAGCAGTCATGTGATAAAGAAGTTGTGCGGCAAACCACACAATGATGAAGGAGGGTGTGATGAAACTGCGTGTTAGCATAGTGTGGACGTGATAACATTAGGAGTGTAAATATAATAATTCAGCTTCTTCTTCCGCTTGGGTCAGCATCATCAACAGTATTCACAACAACCCAATTCGTACATCCACACTCAAAAGTACACATACAAACAACACTAGCAATAATAACAACAACATAGGATAATCATAGAATCATGTGGTTACGCTGTCAAGCAGAATATCATTTAGTTCTGAAAAATGGGTTGATTTGCTAAGGAAAAAAGGGAAGTGTAAGGCTATCCGGCAGAATTCAAGATAACTTCTATGAACTCTGGAGGACATTCAAGGTCCAGTAAAGAAGTTTGGGCATAATGTAGAAGAAATGAGAAAAATCGATAAGGGTATACGAAAACTATGGAAAATTGGTCACTGTGAGGAAAGAAGGTTGTTGTTTGTGGGTATTCATCAGGGTAGAGAAGTATAAGAAGTGTGTGTTCGTGAGGGTTAAATGTCGTTAATGAACGCAGCTGTAGAATGACAGCGTCTGATACTACAGTCAGGCAGGCAGGTGGGTCACCTGTGGTAGACTGATGGAATAGGTTCAGGGAAAGACTGACAGACAGACACATTGACAAGAACACAGGGTAGTAAAGCTGATGAATGGATGGATGGATACAGTACAATTGGTGAGATGGACAGACCTTATATATATATATATATATATATATATATATATATATATATATATATATATATATATATATATATATTGTTACATAGCCTATGATTTCATCACCCTTTGTGTAATTTTAACGCACAGTATGCTGCATGTTTGATCACGAGCGTGTTCTGCCTCAGTCCCCCCTTCTATCGTTATAGTAGAGTAAGTCGTTCTCTCTGTTATACTTTGCGGGATTGTCAACTCTTTGTCCCCATGGCTTCATTTGCGCGTCCTTCTTACAAGTTGTATCAAGCTCTGCTGGCCCCTATATAATGAGCTCAGTCTCTGCATCATTGCCACTTAGATCTGCTCCTCATTTTGTTCACATCTCTGTCCTCCCCTGTACAGATATTATTATTGTGAGTGCTCAAGAAATCTCCAACCATCTAGCAGCTGTGTGTAATTTGAGTATAACTGTTGTTGCATTTTTTCTTGTACTGTATAGCATAAGTTTAATTTGTAGGCCTAGTGAAGTTTTTGTAATTCGTGTGGGGTTCTTTATGTCAGTCATTTTTTATAATAGTTTGTATCTGTAATTATTTATCTGGCATTCACTGAGTATTATCTGGTATCTCATTTTATCAGGGCTGACTTAGATAAATTTATTCTTGCTAATTTCGTGTTAATAGAGGCTATTGCAGTTAACCATATATTTAACCTGTTTTTGCCATTACATTATCCTTATGAGTCCTGAATGTTTTGTTGTTAGTTTGTGCATTAAACTTTAACTTGTAATTTTACCTAACTCTTTTGTTTTGAACCTGGAACTTTACGGGACAGTAGTGACTCTTCGTATTCTCACTTAAAGTGTACATTATCTTTCTCTGTTCCGTAACATAAATTTGGCGACCTCTTATCAGGATATTCAGGATATTATCATAAGGATATTGTTTGATATTTTGTGACTGTGATATATTCATGATGGCTACTATTTCTACACTTGATGAAGCCAAAGATTTTTTGTCAAATGTGCAAACAGTGTGTGATATAGAAAACAGAACAAAGAATGAACTTAAGCTTGTTGCTCAACAATTGGGAATTGCTGTTCGCTCTCATCATTCTAAAGATCAAATTGTTGACATGATTAATGAAAGCTTGTTTAATGTAACTCCTCCAAATGAGCAAACGCAGATTGAATTAGCTAAGTTACAGCTAGCCCTGCAGGAGGCTAAGGCTAAGGAGGCGGAGTCTCGTGTGAAGGAAGCTGAATTTCAAGCACAGGCTAAGGAGGCTGAATTTCAGGCAAAAGCTAAGGAGGCTGAGGCACAAGTTGAAATTGCTAGGATTCAGGCAGACCATGAGTATCGCATGAAACAAGGTGGAACTGGATCATCTAGCTCTGATGATTTTGATGTGGCTAAAAATGTTAAACTTGTCCCTCCTTTTAATGAATCTGATTTAACAAAGTATTTTCAGTTGTTTGAGAGGGTAGCTACAGGTTTTAATTGGCCTAAGGAGTATTGGCCAGTACTCCTTCAAACTGTTCTCACCGGTAAAGCTCAAGTAACTTATGCATCTTTGCCTCAGGATCAGTCTGATAATTATGATGTAGTTAAGAGCTTGATTCTTAAGGCCTATGAGCTTGTTCCTGAAGCTTATAGAGTAAAATTTAGGACAACTTACAAGCAAGATAAGCAATCCCATGTTGAGTATGCAAAAATCAAAGAAGATCTGTTAGAGCAGTGGTTAAATTCTAAGAATGTAAATTCTGATTTTGGTAAATTTAAGCAGATGATTTTGCTGGAGGATTTCAAAAGGTGTATTAGTAAAGATGTAAGCCTATATCTTGATGAGAAAAGAATAGATAACTTGTCTGATGCTGCAGTTTTAGCTGATGAGTATGTTCTCACTCACAAGAGATATTCTAGAGAAAAAGGGAAAGCTGAGAGTAAGTATGTTGCCTCTACTCAGAGTACCGGTAACAGGAAAGAGAATAAGGATGATGTTTCTCAGGAAGTAAATACCAGCTTCACCTCTAGATTTCAGAAAAGTAAATGTACTTATTGTAGTAAGCTTGGTCATACTACGGAGAGATGTTTCAGGAGACAGCGTGATGTGAACAAAAAGGAGTCTTTAAATATTCAGTCAATTGGTCTAGTGTCCACTCTTGAGAGTTCCCAGAATTCTTTAACTGAGTTAACTGAACCTGCTTTGAGGGGTAACTTAAATTCTCATGATGGAGCTCCTCTTTTGAGCAGTAACGTGGGTGACACTCTCAAGAGTTCATGTGCTAATTTCCTGTCTGATGGTTTTGTCAGTCCTCTGGACAGTAATGACAGGAAATCAGTTAAAATATATCGTGATACAGGTGCTTGTCAATCCCTTATGCTGACCAGTGTTCTAGGCTCTAATTTTAATTCCTCTGATGAAACTGTAATCTTACAAGGTGTAGGGAATAATTACTTCTCTGTTCCTCTGTGCAGAGTGAATTTAGAGTCTGGTTTTGTTAATGGTTCTGATATGGTTGGGTTGGTTGAGACACTCCCAATGTCAGGTGTAACTTTCTTACTTGGAAATGATATTGGTGGAAGTCAAGTGTGTCCAGCTCCTCAGTTGTCTAGTGAGCCAGTGGCTGCGTCCCAGGATTGTGATGTCCCTGATGTGTTCCCTGCATGTGCTGTCACTAGGGCTAAGTCTAAAGTTACTGGTGATTTAGAGGATAATGATGTTATCCTAGCTGACACTTTTCTTGCTAATTTGGACCACTCACCAGATGAGGCAGTACCCCGTAGTGTTGATAATTTGTCTCGTCAAGAGTTGGTTGAGTTGCAGGTTGCTGACCCTGAGTTGAAAGGTCTAGCTAACTCTGCTTACAGTGAAGAAGAGTCAGCCGGTGCTTCTACTTGTTATTATGTAAAGTCAGGAGTACTTATGAGGAAGTGGAGACCCCCAACAGCATCAGCCGACTGTGAATGGGAGGTTGTACATCAAGTTGTCATCCCTCGTGTTTGTAGGCAGGATATCATTAGAGTGGCTCATGATTCCAGTTTGGCAGGACACCTTGGAGTGAGGAAGACTGTGGCACGCATTTTGAAACACTTCTACTGGCCAGGTATCTTCAGGGATGTTTCCTGGTATTGTAAGTCTTGTCACACCTGTCAAGTTGTGGGGAAGTGTAATCAGACCGAAAAGGTTGCACCTCTAGTTCCCATTCCTCCTTTTGAGGCGCCTTTCACCCGTGTGTTGGTGGATATTGTGGGCCCTCTTCCTAAGACTTCTTCAGGATTTTCTTATGTGTTGACCATGATTGATATGGCTACTCGTTATCCTGAAGCCATTCCACTTAGAAATATCTCAGCAAAGAACGTGGTTAAGGAAATGCTAGGGTTCTTCACAAAGTTTGGTCTGCCCAAGGAGGTACAGTCAGACCGGGGAAGTAATTTCATGTCAAACGTTTTCAAACAGTCTCTGAAAGAGTTGGGCATCACCCAGATCACGTCTTCAGCTTACCATCCCCAGACCCAAGGAGCGTTGGAGAGATATCATCAAACACTCAAATCGATGCTCAAGAAATACTGTTTGGAACATCAGAAAGACTGGGATAAAGGTCTTCCATTCGTTGTGTTTGCTGCAAGAGAATCTCCAAATGAATCACTGGGCTTCTCACCTTTTGAACTACTGTTTGGCCATGAAGTAAGAGGACCCCTTAAGCTACTCAAGGAATGCTGGCTGTCGGAGGAAGATGACGTCAACCTGCTGGAGTATGTGATGAATTTCAAAGAACGGCTGTCCACTGCTTTACAGCTGGCGAGAGAGAATTTAGGAGCTGCTCAGGAGAAGATGAAGACTTGGTATGATAAGAAGTCCAGGTTACGCCACTTTCAGCCAGGAGATCAGGTTTTGATTCTGCTACCAGTTCATGGGCAACCTCTTCAAGCCAAGTTTAGTGGCCCTTATTTCGTGGAGAAGAAACTCAGTGATGTCAGCTATGTCATCGCCACACCAGATCGTAGAAAGAGCAAGCAACTATGTCACATCAACATGCTAAAGTTATATCACAGGCGGGACGAAAATAATCCAGTCTGCACTGTAGCTGTTCCACCAGAGTCTGCAAGTGAAGCTCTCCCATGCAGTATGAGCCTGAGTGATAGTTTGGGGAAGAATCCTGATATCATGAATGATCTCCAGACTAAGCTTTCTCATCTACCACCCAAGGAAAGGCAGGAGTTTTCGGCATTACTGCAGGAGTACCCGCAAGTGTTACGTGCCACTCCAGGAAGAACCACTGTGTTGATGCATGATGTCAATGTTGGAGACGCAAAGCCAATTAAATTGCCTCCTTACCGTGTGAACCCAGTGAAAGTTCCTCTCATCCAGAAGGAGCTTGGTTACCTGTTGGACCACAAGATGATTGAGCCCTGTCAGAGCGAGTGGAGTTCTCCTGTCACTCTAGTCCCTAAGCCAGGTGGGTCACAGAGGCTTTGCATCGACTACAGACGTGTTAGTCAGATAACCAAAACAGACACTTACCCTCTCCCTCGTGTGGAAGATTGCATAGACAAGATCGGAAAGGCTAGGTACATAAGTAAGTTTGATTTGTTAAAGGGATACTGGCAAGTACCTATGACTGAACGTGCTAGGGAGATCTCATGTTTTGTAACACTAGGAAAGGCTTTTGCATGTTCTGTAATGCCGTATGGTATGAAGAATGCACCAGCCACATTTCAGAAGCTCATGAATGTTGTAACAGAGGGTTTGGCAGGGTGTGTTGTTTATATTGATGATGTATTAATCTTCAGTGACAACTGGAAAGATCACCTATGCCATGTCAGTAAATTTCTTGAGCGTTTGGTTCATGCTAATCTTGTAGCTAATTTATCAAAGTGTGAGTTTGGTCAAGCTAAAGTTCAGTACCTTGGGTATGTAATTGGTGATGGACATGTTGCACCACCAGGAGCTAAGGTTCAGGTTATAAGTGATCTTCCCAGACCTAAAAGTAGGAAAGAGCTACAAAGATTTTTGGGAATGGAAGGTTATTACAGGAGATTTGTTCTTAACTTTTCTATTCTTGTATCACCACTTACAGACCTACTGAAAAAGGGAGTTGAATTTGTCTGGACCGATAACTGTGAATCCTCTTTCAACAAACTTAAAGCTATTCTATTAAGTCAGCCAGTGCTCGCTACTCCAAATTTTGCTAAGCCTTTTAAGATGGCTGTTGATGCAAGTGATACAGGAGCTGGGGCTGTTTTGCTGCAAGAGGATGATCAGGGTATTGAACATCCTGTATCTTATTACAGTAAGAAGTTCACTCCACCTCAAAAGAACTACTCAACTATTGAGAAAGAGCTTTTGGCCTTGATTTTGGGTTTACAGCATTTTTCATTTTATTTGTGTTCTGGTTTTGACCCCATAGTCATTTATACCGATCATAACCCACTGAAATTCCTTAGTAACTTTAAAGATAAAAATCAGAGATTGACAAGATGGAGTCTACTTCTTCAGGAGTATTCATTAGACATACAACATGTCAAGGGGAAAGAAAATGTTATTGCAGATTGCTTATCTAGACTTTAGACAGATTGTTTTAGAGTAATAAGAAATTTCCTTTGTAAATTTCTTTTTCTTTGTGGGGAGGTGTTACATAGCCTATGATTTCATCATCCTTTGTGTAATTTTAACACACAGTTACTGCATGTTTGATCACGAGCGTGTTCTGCCTCAGTCCCCCCCTTCTACCGTTATAGTAGAGTAAGTCGTTCTCTCTGTTATACTTTGCGGGATTGTCAACTCTATGTCCCCATGGCTTCATTTGCGCGTCCTTCTTACAAGTTGTATCAAGCTCTGCTGGCCCCTATATAATGAGCTCAGTCTCTGCATCATTGCCACTTAGATCTGCTCCTCATTTTGTTCACATCTCTGTCCTCCCCTGTACAGATATTATTATTGTGAGTGCTCAAGAAATCTCCAACCATCTAGCAGCTGTGTGTAATTTGAGTATAACTGTTGTTGCATTTTTTCTTGTACTGTATAGCATAAGTTTAATTTGTAGGCCTAGTGAAGTTTTTGTAATTCGTGTGGGGTTCTTTATGTCAGTCATTTTTTATAATAGTTTGTATCTGTAATTATTTATCTGGCATTCACTGAGTATTATCTGGTATCTCATTTTATCAGGGCTGACTTAGATAAATTTATTCTTGCTAATTTCGTGTTAATAGAGGCTATTGCAGTTAACCATATATTTAACCTGTTTTTGCCATTACATTATCCTTATGAGTCCTGAATGTTTTGTTGTTAGTTTGTGCATTAAACTTTAACTTGTAATTTTACCTAACTCTTTTGTTTTGAACCTGGAACTTTATGGGACAGTAGTGACTCTTCGTATTCTCACTTAAAGTGTACATTATCTTTCTCTGTTCCGTAACAATATATATATATATATATATATATATATATATATATATATATATACATAAAACGTCCCCGTCCCACACTGCTGCAGGTTCCAACAGCAGTAGTTCAGTATGGGAAGGACGATGCCCAGTGAGTTGTGCTTCATATGGTCAGCCTTTCGGTGTACAACACACAAGATCAGCTGAGGCGAAAATAAACACTGGCTTCTTAACTTCACCGAATTTTCCAAATAATTATACTTAATGCTTTCCAACTTCACTATTTTCACATGTACTGAAGATACACAAACTGCAATAACATGTCGCTTTTTGCCAACAAGACTTCACTATTTTCACAAGTGCCGAAAGTATACAAACTGCACTGACACTGAACCACACTCAAATTGAACTGAAACTGACTGAACTTGCTCTATTCTCTTCCCTATCCTTATATAAGCTTCTAGTATTTCAGAGTGTTCTACATTCCAGGAGAAGCAACAATTGCCAACCCGGAGGCATCCAAATCATGCCAGAGTTTTCTTACACCGCTTCCGACGACGTCCATGCTACTCCACACGGTCCACTCCTGCTGGAATGTCTTGATCCTCTTCCTGATGCACTTCTTCTCTTGGGAAACTGTCACCATCCTCTTGTACTTCAGCTTGTTGGTCCTCCACAACATCCTCAGCTGCAGGAGAGCATGATTCCTCGGAGACGTCCCAGCTGTACTGTCCTGTCCCATGGTACTGCCACAGACAGTTCACGTATACCATCTTTGGGCGAGAATTCCTGTCTCCCTAAATTCGATATGTTACATCTGGTAGGTGTTCCAACACAGTGTAAAGCCTATCCCATAGGCTCTGTAGCTTCGGTGACTGTCCCTTCTTTCATTGAGGATTGTATAACCAAACTTGGTCACCATCCTTGAAGCTCACCTCACTTGCCTTGGCATCATACTTGCACTTCATCACCTCCCCTGAAAACTTGAGGGCTCCTTGCACTTGGTGATGTACCTCAGCCAGCCTTTCCCAGAGATGCTTTGCATAACTGGAGGTGTCTGTAGGTTGCTCATCACCAGGTCATCTTCCCATTAACAAGTCAACGGGTAAGCATAACTTGTGGCTCAACATCAGTTTTGCAGGGGTGTAGCCGGTGGACTCATAGGATGCAGACCGATGTGCCATCAACAACACTGGTCTGATTCCGTTTGTCCATCGACGCAGTACTTGGCCAGTTCTTGTCGCAGGATCCAGTTGAATTTGTCCACCATTCCATCTGACTGTGGCCTTAGTGGAGTCATCCTGGTCTTCTTGATCCTCAGTAACGTGCAGCACTCATGGAACACAGCAGACTCGAAGTTTCTACCCTGGTCTGAATGTAACTGCTGTGGCATCCCAAAATGACAGAAAAACTAGTCAACCAGCACCTGAGCAACAGTCGCAGCCTCTTGACTGGGGATGTCATAGGCTTCTGGCCACTCTGTAAAGTAGTCCATGGCAACACATATATACTGATTCCCTCTTTCAGAGAGTGGCAGAGGTCCAACAATGTCCACTGGTAGCCTACTCTGCACCCACTTGGTACAGATGAAGAGTGGTGCAACAACGTTTCTTGGGTACCTTTTTGGCACATTATACATCAAAGGCCTGACAACACTCTTCATCATCATGCCACATGCCAGTCCAGTAGAACCTTTGTTGCAGCTGACTCAGAGTTTTCTTCACTCCCTGGTGCCCACTAGTGATCTTATTACAGGACTTATCCAAGATCACGGACCTCATCTTCTTCGGAACCACCAGTTGTCAATACTTGCTGAGGCCATCGGGTGTCTCACACTGATGCTCCAGTAGTCTGTTGTTCAAACGAAGAAAGTCCCACTGACTCCAGTAGCTCTTGGTCACAGGATGTAACCTGGAAGCTTCTTCCCAAGATGGTCTAACTGTACTCTGCTGCCTCCACTCTAGCACTGGTTGTAAATCTGCATTCTCCATCTGCATCCTCTTCAGGTCTTCTTCGTCCGACGCTGGCCCTGTCACAACAGCATGGTGGCATTGCTTGCCAAAGTTCCCATTCCTACTACACTGCTTGCATTCTTTCGTCTTCTTGCACATTGTTCATCAAGGTTCTCCTGCATTTCCTCATTGGTGGTGCTTCTTGGGAAAAACTTGCTGGTTGTTGCCTCTCATCACCAGCCTTCACTAATTTATCTTTATCCTTCTCATTTGGACACTCATAGCTGAAGTGCCCCACCTCATCACAAGTCCAACACCCATTTGTTGCAGTCTGGGATTTCTTTGCATTGTTCCTTGTTCTTGCTCCTTCTTCCATTTGTAACAATCCATCTTCATGTGTCCTAGCTTCCCACAGAACAACACCCTCCTCTGGTCTTCTTCTGTTCTCTCTTCCACTTGTTCCAATCCACTTTCCGATGTCCTGGCTTCTTACAATACCAGTAGCTTCCTCTAATCTCCTGTTCCCTCTTCCATTTATAACAATCCTCTTTCCTATGTCCTGGCCTATCACAGTACCAGCACCTTCCTCCAAAATTTTCCACTTCCCATAGCTGAGTCTTGATGCCTTGAATCCTGCATTATGACCTGTCTGAAAAGTGGATGTAATGGACCTGACATAGGACTCAAATTGGAAAGCCCTGGCTAGTGCTTCTTGAATGTTTCTGGGTTGTGCCTGCTTCACTTGCACTTTTAACTCTGCACTATCAAGAGCATCGATGAACTGGTCCCTTAGAAGAATAGCCATCAGGTTAGGTGCTGCTCCAGGGTATGCCTGGTATACCATACTGTCCAGGTCATAAGCAATCTGCTGTAGGGATTTGCCTCAAGCTCATACAAGGCTCTGGAATCTTGCTTTGTAAACCTCAGTCTTGTACATGGTCTCATGTTTGCACTCCAACACCTCTACTAGGGACTGATAACTGTTACTCTCCATTACTGACATCTGGCCCAGAATTTCCATTGTGGCACCCCTGAGGCTTATCAGGTTATAGAATATCTTTATTCTTTCATTCCAGGTAATGGTTAGCTTTCCATTCTCTGTAACAGATACTTGAGAAATTCTCTGCAGACAGATTAGTAACTAATAAGGTTGCTCTTCCTGTACAGTTTTAACAGGAACAAGACCCTCACCAGCAAAATCTTCACCTGTAACTTTTGAAGAAACTGTAATTGTTTTGGAGGCAGATTTTGTAAAACTAACTGATTCTGGTTCCAAAACAGTATCTCCTTCAGGTGCTAATCAGCAATATTTGATTCTTTTTCCCCTTTATGTCTTCACAGTAACTCTGAATTTCAGATTGCCTCGGAACATCATTTGCATAGCCTACTTCGGTAATTTCACTGGCTCCTTTTAGACAGACCACATCTTTGTTTGCAGGATGTGAAAACTACATCAAAGCCTGGAGGACAAGCTGACCGAGGTTTCAAACAAAATTAGCAGTGTGACCTGAAAAGTGAATGTGCTGGAGGAGTTCATTGCCAGTGACATCAAACACACTTCAGAGGCGTGGGTTCGTATCCCACCGCTGCCACCAAATGTCATAAAAAGGACTTTGTAGTTACTTGTAGAGAAGTTATATATATATTAGACTTGTGGACGAGCGGTTGTTATACTTGAGTAGCTTTGTAAGTAGATAATCTTCTTTCCCATTTGTCATTCAATGACAAGGAGATGTAAAGAATAGTATGGAACTATTTTTATTTGTCTTGGAAATATTAACAAGTCTCTCACTCACGAGTGAGTATAAGTAGAGTCCCTGTCTCCCTCTCTCTCTCTCTCTCTCTCTCCATGTTGCTAAGCCCTTCTCCCTACTACCTGCCTGTTCTATGGCCTGTCTCCTTCTGAGCTCTCTTTCCTAAATTCTGGTGAAACAGGAGTCGTATCACGTGTGTTCCCTGTGGTTGGAAAGTTCTAGAAGCCTGTATGTGTGTATGTGTGTGTATGGTCACTAGGCGCTGTCGTGTGCCTATAAAGCATTCCTTGAGTTAAGAGTGTGTAAGCATGTTTAGCATTGCTCGATTCTTGCAGACACAGTACCTTCTCATCATCCGACTTCCTGCTTCTATCTGTCTCTCTAGCTATCTATTTATCTATCTATCTATTATGATTTGTAATTATAATATGGAGTCCTAACACCACTGCTTGGCCAACTGGTGCTGTCCAGGTTGACCATTTTCCTCCTACTGTAGCTATTTCTCCTCTCACCTTACAGAATGAGTTCCAGTCAGTGAGGAACTGTGCAAGGTTTGTGAGAAAAAGGAGCGTCATTCAAGTAACCACATACAATAAATTTCAGATTCTTGTGGAAGTAGAGGAAGAGCCCCATGAGGCACGAAGTGTGGGGGACTCCATCATCTGTGGTCAGTTGGTGGAAGTTTGTGGCAGGGCACCCTCTAAAAGAAAGCGTTTTTGTATTCCTGGTGCAGGAGTGGACAACTTAACAGAGGTTGTGGATGACATTTTTGAGAAAGCAGAAAATTATAGCCTTGTTATCATTCATACAGGTACTAATGATGGGTATTATTTTACAAGTGGACAATACGCAGTTTTGGAATTTTAGCACCATTAACGTATAGTATAATCCCTAAGGATCATAATGAAACTCCATAACCCCATTCAGAAATAGATATTTTCAGAGAATGAATTTAATTTAAAATTCCAAAAAAACCTACCTTGGATCTTCACTTAGCCACTCCGGGTAAAAAATGCATGCATTCGTACGTGTGTTTCTCTTCCCTTTGACTGCACATGCATCTCGTAGGTCTGCATCACCCACTCATAGGTGTACTTTAGGTCACGTGTTGGAATTCTGCCAATGAATTTGAACCACGGTCTTTGATTCAATGTTGATGGAAAATTCAAATCCTTCTCACTATGGCCTCTGAAGAAGAAAGACGTGCTGTGTGTCCCAGGTGTGATATTGATTATTTACGGGTGATTAAGCATTTCCACTCAGAACCTGAGGAGGCTACTGAGATTTTTAGAAGACACGGTGTATTACCTACCGTAGTTTATTGCCCAGATTGTCAGGAACCGTGTGAATTAGAAAAGACAAACATCAATGGTACTGTGGTCAGTACAAAATGTACGCAAAAACCAAGAAACGGGTCCAGTGTAGTTTTTGTGTGCCTGACTACAAAGGAAGTTTTTTGGACAACACACACCTTCCTGCCTGGCAAGTTATAATGTTCATAAACCACTGGATTCGAAAGTTCTGGAACCACGACGTTATTATCACGTGTTTGAAGTGGTCGACAAAGACAAGTGTGGGCTGGCGAAGCTCTTGCTCAGAAGTGATCCTTTCGTGGCTATAGAACCAGCCACTTATCGGGGGACCTGGCATTGTCGTAGAGATTGACGAGACATTTTTTGTGAGGGCAAATTACGATCGTGGGAAAAACCTTTGGGACGTGTGGCTTTTTGGAGGAATTGAAAGGGTCGGAAAAAAGTTTTTCCTGGTGCCTTTAATGAAATGGGATCAAGTGCTTGACAGGAGTGCTGCAACCCTTGTACCCATTATCAAAAAATTCATTCGGCCAGGTAGCATCGTTAACAGTGATGGTTGGGCTGCCTATAGACGGTTGGCAGACGAGGGGTACACGCATCTGTGATTAACCACAAGGAGGCATTTGTGGACCCAGACGACCCTACCATCAATACGCAGACCACTGAAAGACTGGCGTGACGTAAAGGAGTGGTCTAAGCGTCCTGGACTACGGACTGAATATTTTGAACAGTGCTTCTCTAGGTATCTGTTTCTTCAAGCGAACACTGAACAAAAGTTACACCACTTCCTCACTGCTGCAGCCGCACTATACCCACCACAGTCAGATTGGCCACTTGAAAGACCTGGTGCTGTTGCTGCAATTCCACTAGGCCAACCCCCGGAACACGACGACGACCCAGACGACCCTCGTCCTGGACCATCGTATCTCTAGGGCATGCGTTCCCCTAGGATAGGTTAGGTATGTTGGGTTAAGTTTGGTTAGCTTTAGTGTGTTTGGTGAGGTTACGTTACATACTTCCCTAGGATAGGGTAGGTATATTGGGTTAGGTTTGGTTAGTTTTATTGTGTTCGGTGAGGTTGTTAGGTCTCTTTCATTTGGTTTGGTCTGTTCGGTTACGTTTACGGGTGGTGCAGTATATTTTTCTGGTGGTTTTTTATGCGAGTTCGATTGTTTTTTACTTCATTTTTTTCGGAAAATGCTTTATTTCACCTACTTGTCCAGTCAAATTTCATGATTGGAAAAGAGGGACAATGAGGCATTTCTGACAACAATGAAGATCAGAAACATTAGAATCGCATCAAAAACTGCCAGAAAAATATATTGCGCTACCTGGGGGGTGTATTGTCCACTTGTAACAATTTACCCTAATGATGTGTGAACCTGATCAGAGGAGCTGATGAAGTACAAAAAGATCATTCGGTACCACAAGGAAAAAACTAACAACATTTTAATTTCAGGCATACTCCCAAGGAGTAATGCAGGGAATATCTTCTTCACTAAAGCATTTAGTATGAATAACATGATCAAATCGCCAGTGGCGTATCCAGGATTTTTGCAAGGGGGGGGGGCAAACACTTGGAATATTTCCCCCAAACATCTGTCACCATAAATTTTCCTAGATTTGATGCTTTATGTCATCAGAAATAAATTTACATCATTACTGTCGCGTTTGTTCCAATGTCTTAAAGAAAAACTATCTTTTCCCCACATATTCACAGCTTTCTTGGAGTAACTTTAAGTAAATAGCTAATAATCCTTTCAAAGGAGAGGTATGTAAAAACACTCAGTACATAATGTTACCAGGGGTCTACTCTTTCATTAGTGAGAAAAGGAAACACAAGCAATAAACTGGAAGGCACTGGAGTTTCCATAGCAAAGACATCTTCTCACTAGTATCATTGGTCATCATGGTCAATCTCGTAAATGGTATTATTATCGATACATGCATGTTAACTTCCGTCCGTTCTACCTCAAAACATTTTTTTTTTTTCCTCGATACCACATTTTTCTTGTGCAATTTTAGTACTTAAAAAAGCAATGTCAGCACTATACTCTTAGCGCATCATTTACCTGCTGTCTTTATCTCCCTTTACATATAAGGAAGTACAGCTATTATGCGTAATAACCTACGAAATTATGATGAAATATATCACACATTGGCACAGCACCTACCATACAAGAGGCAATGGCGTCCATACTATCTGTTATATTCGGAAATAAACCCTGTATTTCGACTGGCTGCTGGAAGAAAAATGGCGGAATGGATAGGCCAGTGAAACTCGAGATCTGGCGTGAGTGTCCCGAACACACACACTTTCCCACATTCGTATCGCTTTTTTCTACAATATTTTCCTTTGTGGTTCTCTCTCTCTCTCTCTCTCTCTCTCTCTCTCTCTCAACTTTGCACATTTGCATAAATTAAAATTCGCTGCTGCAGCCACCCCCAGTCTGGTACTCTGTTTTGTACCACTGCTGTGGAGGTAGGCAATACAAATTCTGTTTCCCACTACTTATCCTTTTGGTTTGATTTTCACTGGCTCAAGCATCACGGGTGATGCATACGTCAAGAGTCTTGACTCAAGACTGACCAAAGTAAATACATCTGGTGGGATTAACCTCTCTTAATCCTTGACTCAGGTGACCACTCGAACTGCCCCGCTCAGCAGGGAATGATTTTCATACCTCCTGAACTGTATTGTACTGCACAGAAAGGATTTTTCCATTAAGAAAAAAAAAAGACAAACGGCGTAAAGCTATTCATCCTGAAAATTCTCACCTAGAAAAGCGGGGGGAAACAAAAGATACTCTGTCCCTTAGGCTCCAAAAAGTGTGGGACAGGGGGATATGTCCCCCTGTCCCCCACTCATGCGAGGCCCCTGGCACACATATTTATATCTGGTTACCTTCTAAAATGTAGTCTGAGGTGATCAAAATGGCTTCATGCGTTCTTCAAAAATTCTGCTTGTTTCAGCTGTTTGTAACAATAATTGTGCAGTGTTTGTTTGCAACTGGCTACAGGGTGAGAGGATATGGCTGCAGCGTGAGAGGATGTGGCTGAGAGGACAGGAAGGCCATTTTTACACCTCATCAGGATTCACGTGCAAAACATCATTAGAGCTCTACTATTAACCACATAATGTATGGTGACAGGGGAAATTGTTAAGTTATAACTGGTAACTTTTTCTCAAGGGTCTTATTACATTTAGTCTAGCTTTCAATTTCAAAGGAAATTATTGCTCCTACATAAATATTTTTGGAAATAGATAATATTGTTTAATATATAAGTGGAAAAATTAGGAAAACGGAATTGTCATACAAGAACTATGCCTAAAATCCCTCTCAGCGTTTCCCCCAAATTTTCCCGGAGGGGGCAAACTGCCCCCCTGCCCCCCCATGGCTACGTGAATGCAAATCACTTTGCTTGCAGGAAGGCATGGAATTCATTGACTCATGGAACCACCTTTACGATCAGCGAGCGCTGTTTACAAATGATGGACTACACTTGAATGTCATTGGTCCTGCTGTCTCGGTTGTTTGCTTAGTGATGCTGTACGTTTCTTTTGGAGAAAAAAACAAGTATCATAAGAGGTGACTCCAGATATCATATAATATAATGAATCAATAGGTAATGGTAGCTCCCCACATAAGATAGGTAAACACTTTACCAGTAAAGCTTTTCTTGTAATTGCGCATAGTCTGCATAATAAGTTTTCTAATTTAGATGCTCTTGCCTTTAATGAAGATTATGATATAATTGGTATAATAGAATCATGGCTAAATACTGAGCAAAGAGATTTTTTTAGCAGAGTATAATTTAAAAGGCAATATAATTTCCAGTAGAGAACGGAAGGAAAAAGCAGGGGGCAGTGAGTTGTTATTTATTGATCAGAATTTCATCCAGTCACAATTACCAAACCACGTATTGAAAATATTGACACAGTTTTATATTCTGTTTTAAAATGAATACTTGTTATAAAATCATACTTGGGTAAATTCATCGTCCACCTGGTCAACCACTCAACATCGACATTTGAATCTACAGTCAGTCTGCTGAAATCTCTTGTATGCAAAGCAGTATAGTATGGGGTGATTTTAATTTACCAATTCCAAAAGGGGTTTAAGCCTTATCTTCATACACAGGATTAGACCTATGTGTAAACTTCCAGGAAAGTTCACTGTATCAGTCTGTAAATTATTCAACATGTGGAACTAACATTCTAGATCTAGCCTTGGCCTTATCAGAAAATTTTGGGAGTAACGTTATAATAGGAGATGAATTTAGTACAAGTGATCATCAGCCAGCCATAAGAGAGCTAATTTTAATAAATTAAAGGCAATTGTAGGGGCAGGGGGCTGTTATCCCATTGTCGAAACATTAGGTGTCAATGTTGCATGGAAATTTTTAACAGGAATTCTCAACAATCCAGCCAAGTTATGTATTCCAACATGCAACATAAGGCCTGCCGAAAAATCTAAACACAAATTGTGGAACTTCAGTATTAACCATTAACCGCCGGGTGTCGATCAGAACTGTCAAAAAGTCGGTGGTTGGGTGGGGCCGGGTGTCGGTAGGAACCCCACTTGTTTTCCTGCCACAGTTTCAAGGGGCCGCCACTTTATCTCGTCACCAAAAACCCAGGAAAGACTCTCACCAGCCCTCCCAATCATACCTCAGTCATCTCTGTAACTTTGCAGGATGTAGGATGATCTTTTCTTAACCTTTTTCATCCGATTTTGTTCCTGACTCATGTGGACTTTCACCTCAACCATCCCTGCCAAGCCTCTTTCCAAAGACAGTAGGAAACGACTCATTGATAGTGCCATAGGGCATGCCTTGGACACCAGTGTGTCTAATTTATCTATTAATGGAATAGTTATCACACTGAGAGCAATGTCATAGCCAGAGCCGCAGGCAGATGCATGAACACATTATATTCTCGTGGCGAGAATTAGTCCTCTCCCTCACTTCATTACTCATCAAGGCAACGACCTACAGACATTGGGATACTTTCATTAGCAAGAAGAAGAATTGATGAGTAATGTGGTTTTTAATTCATTTCCCTAATTTCTATAGTTTCTGAGATATAAAGGCTAGAAGTAAAACTATTTTGTCTTTTTGTCATACTGAGGTGAGGCACGAACAGATTTTAGCCCAATATCCAGGGGTTAAACATTGTCTTCTAACAAAAATTTTGCATACAAAAAGAATAATACCACAAAGAGTCAGTGTGATAAAAACAAATATGATGCTTTTTGACAGAAAGTCAAAAAATTAGCTAACTGTAGGAAGAAAAACCTTGAGGCACTTCTTGCCAGTATCAGTAAATCATACCCAAAGAATTTTTCAGTTACATAAGAAACAAAAAGATAATAACTCCAACAAACAAACCCTTAATCACAGAGAGAGGAGAATACACTGATGATGAAACCAGAGTTGTACAAACACTTAAAACTTTCTTTCCATAAGTATTTACAATAGAAAAAACACATACAATTCCTAAAGTGTCCCCAGTTCCAGTAAGGGCAACATACTCGATGATATTACAGTTAATGATGGCGATTTACTACTTGCAATCAGCAAATTAAAAGAAAATAAAACACCGGCCCTGGAGAAAATATCTCCACTCATATTAGAGGAACTTCTAAATGACATATCAAAGCCATTATCAGAACTCTTTAACGTATCACTAAAGAGCAGTAAGGTGCCACACGAACGGGACCTCGCAAGCTACCATCCAATTAGTTTGACATCAGTGATTTGCCAAGTGCTTGAAACTGTTATCAGAGACAAGATTATGAAATACTTGGAAACAAATAATCTCATCAAAGATTCGCAACATGGTTTTCGGAACAATCACTTTTGCCTCACGAATCTATTGGCCTTTTTCAACAATATATTGAACATGTACAACGAGGCTAAGTCCGTTGACAGTGCCTATCTTGATTTTCAAAAGGCTTTTGACAAAGATCCAGACAAAAGACTCTTTCAGAAGCCAAAAGCACCTGGCAGTGTGGTCGGGTGGATTGAAGATTGGCTTACCAGATGAAGGCAGAGAGTTGCAATATAAGGAAAAGAATCAGCATGGATAAACGTTACAAGTGGAGTACCACAGAGTTCAGTGTTAGATCCTGTTGTTTTAATATGCATAAATGATATAGATGAAGTATTATATTGTAAGATTTCTAAATTTTCCGATGTTACTAAAATAGGTAACAGAGCAGATGCAGCATTGAAGATGCAGACTGTTATGAGAGATCTTGATCAACTTTTTAACTGGGCACAAACATAGCAAATGGATTTCAATATTTATAAATATAAAGCGCTAAACATTGTCAGTACAAACGTAAGGGCCAGTAATAACACGAATAATGTCCAGCTTCATAGTAGTAACTATAAAAAAGATTTAGGAGTTATAATAACAAATGATCTGAAACCAAGCAAGCAATGTACAGAAGCTGTAAATAAAAACCAAATAAATTGATTAGAGTCATAGGTAGAACATCTGAATATAAATCCAATAATATCATCCTCACTTTCTATAATTCCCTAGTGTGGCTGCACTTGGAGAACTGCATTCATTTCTGGTCATCGTATTATAAAAAGGATATGGAGAAACTTGAGAGAGTACAACAAAGGGTAACAAAGATGATACCTAGATTGAGAAATAAACCATACGAGGAGCATTTAGACACCCTGAATCACATTGAGCTTTAATTCAAATGTTCAAAATATTCAAAGGACATGATAATATGGCCATCAATAAAATTTTCACAGTTCATCGCTCAAACTGTACTAGAGGTATGGGCGTAAAATTATTGGCATACTATTTCAGTCACATGAAGCTATGCATTTTTTCTTTAACAGAGTTGTAAATATACCAAATTGTCCTCGAATATAGTAAACTGTGATACAGTACTAACCTTAAAAATCGCTAGGATAAGTAGTTGTCGTATGACCCCCAACTAAGTATATTCACTCCTGATTAACAAACTCCTGTGGTGTGTGTGTGTGTGTGTGTGTGTCATTTTTCAGAGCATGGGAGATACAACAGCTGAACAACATCAATAAATGTTCATGACTTAATGTTACTCCCTTTCAGGTAGACTGTGTAGAAGAAAATTACCTTTCCCTCTTTCCCATGAAATTTCCATGACAGTTTTTCTGTGCTGCATGGTAGTCCTACTCAACATTTCCTGCTGGGTTCGGCTGGAAGGTTTGGTGGGTGGGGGAAAGCCTTCCTGCTTTTTAGTCCTGTCTTTACCTGACAGATTAATTTTGTTAGTTATAACCTTCCCGATACTAAACAACCACGAAAGGACCAACAGATCTGTTGCTGATTGCTTTCCTTTGTACTGCTTTGTACTCTCTCTCCATTATGTTGCTTCTCCTTCACTCCATCTTCATTTCGTATCCCCCATTTTCCCTCCAAACTTTATTACCTTCACGAAGAGGAAAAGAAAATCCTGCGTAGAAGAATTCTGTGAAGGGTAATAATGGAAATGGAAGTGCTGATAAGGATCGGAGGGAGGGTGAGAAGAGAGGGAGAGGAAAGGGGAAGGGATGATGTAGGTGTCTCTCTCCCTCTCTCCCGCCTACCCAACCCCCTCTCCCAAAAAGGAAGATCAAAAGTAAAACAGTATCATAAAACAAGGTTGGTTTCATTATCAGTTTTAAAGAGAAGTAAGTTGGAGACGTTTCTCCACATCTCCCCCCTCTCCTTTGTTTTTCCTCCAGCCCAATGACGGTGGATATCAGGAAAGAGGGAAGATAAAAAAGAAATGTGAGACTACCTCAGGTGCTGTCCTTGTATCTGGCTCACATTGGGTGCAATGTGAGTGGGTGGCTTTTGTTGAGAGAGAGAGAGAGAGAGAGAGAGAGAGATTATCCTAGTTGTTACACTGATGGGTTTCATGCCAATACTGTATATTACAAATGCGTCCCGTTTACCATATTACGAAGGCAATCATTCATTTAGCTTGCTGTGGGACAGCGAAGCTCTGTCTGTTAACAGCTGCACACACACGCGTGTAAAGTTGTGTATAGCTTACCGATTAACACCAGTACAGCACATGAACAGCCATTAATAAAGTAGTGCCTATTTATACCGCTTAATTTTAATGAGGCACATGACTAGCCATTTTGTGTCTGTATGCAGAAACTACCACCACTTAGACTCTAGTCTAATTCCAGGTCACTTACCTCTAGTTCACACACATTTCAAAGGAAAACCCAGCACGTACCAACGTACTGTACCTCCTGACTTGAACAGACGTCAGCTCACCCGCACTTCAAACGAAAACCTCAGCACGTACATACTGTTCAACCTTACTTGATCAGACATAAACGCCGATAGGGCTGTGACCCACTTGGTTATTTTGATTTGGCTAACGTAGAGACGATCATATTTACGCTGTCTGAGGAAAGCCCAGCAATTCCGAGATTACAAAGCATATTACACCATCCAAAACAATATATAGGCCAACTGACTTATGGTTTAAGTCCCTTCCCCAAAAGAAAAACAAAATTTACGCACACTTGAGAAGTAGGAAAAAAGATACATCTTCCATCGTCAGCACAAAATTGGTCAAAATATAAGTTACTTTAAACTGGGCTTCATCTGCCTGATGTGGTATAATAATTTCTGTGCTGTGGATTGTAGAGAAGCATGATGATGTTTAGGTGAAATCATTGCTTCCATTAGTCTCCATAGCTTCGAAAATTATAATTTTTCAGTGCCACAAGTGATTTGGAACATCAGGGAAGAATATATGACGTCTAGAGTACAGATTAAGAAAAAAAAAACATACAGGAGAACTGCAGCTCAATCACACGAGTCAGTCCAAGAAAAAGTTGGATACGATTTTGACCTCAATTTAAAGTGCCTTGGATGTATATGTTACGTGGTGTGTGCTTGTGGGGTGGGGGTGGGGGGGAGTAGAAGTTGAAAATAATGAGAACAGGGAAGTGGAGGAAAATAAAGATCTTGTAAGAGAAGAGAAGGTAAAAGGCGAGTTGGAGCGTTACACAGGTGGTTGGGGAAATCTGTGAAAGTGTTCCATTAATCTCGTCAAGATTTCTCCAGCTGCAGTGTTCAGGGTCTCCTTAAACTCGTCCCTCTAGTATATTGCCATTAATTTCCTTCGTTTAGTAGAAATGGAGGAAGTGGGACAACATCATCATTGTCATCATCACCTTCACCATCTTCATCGCCATCGCCGTTGTTTTTGTCATCAGTCAGTTACTAACATTCATATGGGATGGCGTGGTCCAGGTTCATGAGTGCTGGTCTTTTATTTCACTCGTGCACGAATCAGAGGAGAAAGGAAGTCCTGGGTACAGGCTCTGACCTCCCTTTCCTCCCATCAAACACACACACACACACACACACACACACACACACACACACACACACACACACACACACACACACACACTTTTTTCAGCTGTAGGAGGTACGAGAATGTATTAATAGCTGTACTACGGTGGCGAATGGGTCCATGGCATTCCGCACACCAGTAGAAAATAAGGGCTCCTGTCTCACACGCTTCTTACAATTTCCTTTACAATAAAAAAAGAGAATGTAGTTAATGCCCCTGACTTACCTTCCTTATTGAAATACTGAGGAAAGTATAAATAATAATTATCAGACAGCGATAAGCCAAATTGTGGGTTTGTAAATATTGCGATAAAGACTCCTGCCTTGTGGTTGTATATTATACACTGTTGAATGTACTCAGCAATCATTGTGTTGATTATTGTGAGATGACCAGGGATACCTTAGAGACAGAAGGAGTGAGTGTAGTGAGTGTACGGGCGAAGGAATATGAGAGAGAGAGAGAGAGAGGGGGGGGGGGAATAAGGTTATGGTGAAAAGGGATATCAAGGAAAGAGGGACGAGTACTTAAGATGAGAGAGATAGGATGAGCAACAAGCTCTAATGAGAGAGAGAGAGAGAGAGAGAGAGAGAGAGAGAGAGAGAGAGAGAGAGAGAGAGAGAGAGAGAGAGAGAGAGAGAGAGAGAGAGAGAGAGAGAGAGAGGGGTCATGCAACTGCAACACCGCTTTCATTTGACATTTATACTGCCATATCATTTTCTTTATCATTAATAAAGAGAAGTGTGTGTGTGTGTGTGTGTGTGTGTGTGTGTGTGTGTGTGTGTGTGTGTGTGTGTGTGTTTGAGGTGGGATGCAAACCTTTCAGTTTTCAGTCTAAGAAAGTGATATTATGAGAGGAAACAATACCGTATAGTCTATTAATAAAATAAATAACACATGTCTGCCAGCACAGCCTTGCATGGGTAATTTGTCTCCACTTATGGAATAGGTGGAAACTATTGTTCTTTCAGGTATTATTATCATTCCGGTCTCAGAGTTTCGCGACGATTTCAGGAGAACCGGTGCCTGCGTGAGGAATCTGAAGGGGCCAGGTTATATGTCCTGGCATGGGCCATTGCTGATAGTAAAACAAAAATCCAAATCCTTTATGCACAGTGGAAAGGCATGTCAGAAAGTGTCATACCAGTATTATCTTGTGAACGAGATAAGGTGGTAGTGACTTTTGGAGATTTCAATGGAAACTGCGCAAGTAATCTGAATTGCACAAGTCATATGTTATGAGCCATTGCTGATAGAAAACATCCAAATTTCCCCAGTGGGGTCAAGGTCATTGTAAGAAACAGTAGGTGGAGACTAGTGACTTCCCTTAGGACGGTTACAGAGTTCTACAGTAGTTTCATTTATGACTGAAGGCACCCTATAAAGATTATGCAACTTCTCCTCCCCCCCCTCTCTCTCTCTCTCTCTCTCTCTCTTTTCGTTTTCACTTTGTCCAAAAGTTTATCATCTGTTGAAACTCTTATTTCTTCTTTTTCAGTAGTTTCTTAATTTCTCATTTTCCTCATCCACTTTTCTTCCACAGTCTCTTTTCTCCACATTCATCCTTCTGTTCCCTCCTGCCCGTTATCTCCCTTTTTTGTCTTTGTTTTTTTCTCATCTTCTTATTCTCTCCTATTTATTCCTTCCTTTTATCCATTCATGAAATTCCGTTCATCTGATTTTTTTTCTGTTCCTTATTGTTCTTTCATTGATTTTCTGTCGTTTGTGTTCCTTTCTTCCCTCCTTCTTCATCTTCCCTGCAAAACTCATGAACAATAGCTCATCTCTCTCTACACGTTTTCCTTCACATGTTGCTCCCTTCTCTTTCCTTCCTTCTCGTGTCACCTTTAATCCCCTCCCTTTTCCCCTGTGGTTTATTCTTCTTCCTTCATCCCACTCCTTCCATATCATTCCATCCATTTTTTTTTTTCACTTCCTTCACCCACCCCCTCAATTTCGATCTCTCTATCTTTCTCTCCCTCTCTCCTAGTTTCTCTCTCTGCCCACTCTCCTTGCCTCCCTCACCCTCACTTCCTCTCTTCTAGTCTCCCTTTCTCTCCCTTCATTTCTCCTAGTTTCCCTCTCTCCTAACCTCCCTCTCTCTCCCTCCCTCCCTCCCTCCCAGTCTGCCTTTCCCTCCTATCCTAGGCTCCCTTTCTCTCTGTCTCCCTCTCTCTCTCCTCGTTTCCCTCTCCCTCCCTCTCTCCTCGTTTCCCTCTCTCTCCCTTTCTGTCGCAGTCTCGCACATATCATTGCACGTGTTTTTTACTATAAACACTTTCCAGGTCCGACCCGCCTGCAGCCAGCAGAACCCTCCTGCTTTCCTCCCTCCTGCTCTCCCTCCCTCATTATCTGCCGCACTCTTGATTTTTTCCTTTTCCGATCCTTTTTTCACCCCACAATATTTGGATCTGCTGATTCGTTTTTATACCGTTAGAAAGCTGAGACTTTGTAGAAAAAGATGAAGGAATAAAAAGTGGCATCGCTTAAAGTAAAATAGTTATGACGGGTATAAGTTGAAAGAGTGCATAAGGAAGCTTATACCACTTTGTTTTCTAAGCGTTTTTTGTTCACGTTTTCGATTTTCCCTTGAATGAAAATAGTATCACCGACCTGGGAATTCAATCAGGCTAATATCAGACCAAATTTTAGGTCGCTAGACGCAATTTTTGTTTTATGGTGAATATTTCTTTGTCATGAAGCGGATCCGTGCCCAAAGAGCGGTTGGACACTTTCATGTTGGACCCGGATCCGCGTCCAAAGACCGCGAAAGTGTTAAGCTCCCTTTTGTCTCACTCAGGTGTTGTTTACCAGGGAACGTTGTTAACAGTGAACGTTTCTTTCAGTCAGCATTTCTGCAGCATAGAAATTTAAGTAACAGCATTCTCTTGTGCTTCAAGCAAAGTGCTTTGGTGGCTGTAAGTTTGTGGATTTTGTTTTCTTTTTATGACAGTAATTTGAGTTGCTTATGCTTCTGTATGTCTGTGCTTGTGTGTGTGTGTGTGTGTGTGTGTGTGTGTGTGTGTGTGTGTGTGTGTGTGTAGGCTGAGGGAGCTGCAGTTTTTTATATTGGTAATTGATGTAACATACAGGTGCAAAAAAAAAAAAAAAAAAAAACCTTAACTTGTATGCACCTAAGCAGCATCACAGAAACTGTTGTCAATTGAAACACATAAAATTCCTGGCAGCCATTCAGGAAACTAAAACTAAAACCACCTGGTGTATAAAGAAGCAGCTGCTGCGCAAGGAAAACTTAAAACCATTAACCCATTACCTGGCCCTGACCAATTTAGTTTTATTTTTTTCAGTCAAAGTTTTATGAAGGCCAATGCAAGCCGTTCATTTCTGAGTAATAAAACAATACAGGTAAAACCGCATCCACCAAGTATAATGTCATTAAGGATATAATCCATCACTAATTAAGGAAAATAACTGGCAAGGAAAACTATGATATAGAGCAAAATGGTTTGTTTGCGTATGTGTGTGTGTGTGTGTGTGTGTGTATGTGTGTGTGTGTGTGTGTGTGTGTGTGTGTGTGTGTGTGTGTGTGTGTGTGTGTGTGTGTGTGTGTGTGTGTGTGTGAGAGAGAGAGAGAGAGAGAGAGAGAGAGAGAGAGAGAGAGAGAGAGAGAGAGAATTTGTGTTATCATCAAAAATATGTTAATCTGCAACAATCAAATGCTAATGAAGAAAGAAGTTTGAGGAATAAAGAGAAGTAATATGCTGGGCAAAGAATAATGTTGAGAAAGAGAGGGCAAGGAAATGGAAGGGTGAGCTTAATTAATGGGAGGGAGATATGAATGATGTGGAAGGCTGGAAGGGGATTGCAAAGTGTTAAGGAATGAAAAGAGGTGTTTGGTTTAGAAGAGTGACGTGCTGAGAAAGTGAAATGATGACATTAAGGAAAGCAGGGAAATAATATCGTGAAAAAAAGAAAGGGGCTTGTTAGAAGTTAAGAGCAAAATTGTATATGGTGTTAATAGCCACTGTGCTCCTTACGTCATAGAACCCACTTATGGATATTTCCAGGCACATACACCCAACACCCACAGTATCCTTCATGACCTGGTGTGTTGAATTGTAATTCATTGCTTGTAGGAGAAACTGAAAGGGAATATGGTTCGCCCAGTAAGTCATTTATCATCTTCGGTCTATTTATCAGGCTGAGGGAGATATAAAGCCAACCCCTTTGGTCTTTTATGAGACATAAATCAGAGGAGAAGGACGTCCCAGATCCATCTCACTCACTTTGCATAACTCGGAAAATATGAGGTTGTTGACAACACAAGTGGTTGGTGGTGTTTCCATGGGAAAAGTTATAATTTAATCTAATTTACTATTATCCTTAGTACAGTTTCGTGTGTGTGTGTGTGTGTGTGTGTGTGTGTGTGTGTGTGTGTGTGTGTGTGTGTTTTGGCGTTGTGAAATGTCATGGATAGAGAAGCAAAACAACAACAAAAACTGTGTGTGATGGAGCCTTCAGTTTCTAAACATTGCCGCACTGATATGAACTCGTGAACGAGGCCTTGCTTTGTCTCCACTGTGGCGTGGCAACCAATACTTTTCATATCAAATTGTTATCATTCTGTACCCCCTTCCCCAGATTCTTTTTCTCCACATAGGCCACTCCTGCCTTTTGGTCAAGGACGTACTGGGTCACGCATACACTCCGCATTATTGTCCTCCAAGAGGTAAATGAAAGGCCCGCCATGTCGTCTTGGTCGGCTCTTAATTTTAACAAGTATCCTCGTTTATTTCGTCCTTCTGTACATCATTTTCATTTTATAAATCCTTTGTCCATTGTCGGTTACCTTTAGTTTTTCTTCTCCAATTTTCTTTTGTTTTATGCTCACTCTGCAACGAAATTATTACTGTATTATTTTTACCAATAGGCCTACTTGTTTTCTTTTTCTTTGGTCCCATAAGGTTTTTGTCGTCTGTTTAAGCATCTTGTTTTGACTTGTAACCAAATAAATTATGTGTCATTAATATTTTTATGTTTCTGTACTTCGATATAAGACACACACACACACACACACACACACACACACACACACACACACACACAGCAGATTATATTTAAAAAAATGGATACCATTCTTGCCCAAGTCTACTTAGTCAGTTCCGTACGTCGTAGTAATAACGAAAGTGAGACTCTCTCTCTCTTTCTCTCTCTCAGCCAGCTGCGACCGTTCTCAGGTTTCATACTTTCATTTCAGGCTTAGTATTTCCTTGAGCCCCCACCCCTCCAACACCCCCATGAGGTGTTTGGTTAATGTACATTGTAGGGGTCTCAGGTGCCTTATATACCTCACCACCATCATCACCACCATCACTTAAACCCTTCACACCGATGACACATTTTCATGGTTACTAGTGCTATATCCAAACGTCTGAATTCAATCCAGGAAAAATCTTTGATAAATAAGTGGCCTGTGAAAGCTACAACCAACCCCTCCATTTGTCTGATGGAAGGATGATGATTATACAGTATAATATTAGGTTGTAGGGGCAATACCTCCAACATCCCCATCCCATCCCCACCCAACTATTTCATCACATTCCCCCCCACCCCCACCCCCACCATCACAAGATACATCGATCTCAAAGCCCTCCTGCGAGTTGGTGAGGGGAAGGACAGGGAGGAGGTGTGGGGGTAGAAGGGAGAGAAGACCCTTAGGTGCTACCATTGTACGAGTACTTACACTAGGGTGATGAAGAGTAGAGTAAGTGAATTTTTTTCAAATAAATGCATCAAGTATTTCTTTGGCAATGCAACAAAGAGTGGGTCATAATCATATAAAAGGACTGGAAAGGTAAATAGATGTCAGTAAGGAATTTGTGCTCTTCACTGTCTTGCCTGTGTTCTGTATTGCTGGTTTATTATTTTTAATGGCTTGCTGAAATCCTGTAGTATTAGTTATTTTTCTTATTTTTGTGTTAATTCAGCGCTCATATTAATTATGATCTTCAGCTAATATATACAACTCTCTCTCTCTCGCGAATCATTAACTCATTTTAAGGCATAATTGCGTTGTCACAAGGAATAGAAAGGCAAAGAAAGATGATACTGAAAAACAACGTTTCAACACTGCACGTTTTTGGCTGGTGGTCGCCTGTTTAGCATGAAAAGTTAGCCAGGCAGAGGAGGAAGAAGATGGTGTTGTCTCCCACTTTACACACACACACACACACACACACACACACATACACACAGAGGCAGGGGAAGGTATATGTGCTGATATGTGAGTGCGTGGACAGGCAGGAATGGTGGTGGTGGTGGAAACCTTGTGATGAGTTACTGAATAATGATTTAATAAATAGTTGGCGGAGACTTCCATATCCTTGACATGGACTGGTAACTGCTATACAGGTTCAGGCCGTATTTTTCGTGTTCTAAAGGCTAACGCCCCATTTTTTTGCTGGAGAAATGACCGGTCAGCACACACGAAGGTGGCCCCAACTGCCTCATATTCACTGATTCTTAAAGTATTTGTACCATAATGACGCAATGAATACTGTCGCTGTTTGACAGCGAGACTGAGGGTGAAGATGAGCATGTGGTGAAGTTAAGTGTGTTAATTGAAGGTGGGGATGAAGGTGAGTGTGATTAGTGAAAGTGAGGATGATGATGAGGGTGATGGTGAGCGTGATAAATGAGGGTGAAAGCGAGGATGATGATGAGGGTGATGGTGAGCGTGATAAATGAGGGTGAAAGCGAGGTTGATGGCGTTGGTAAGGGTGATAAGTGTGTGTGAAGGTGAGGATGTTGAAGTGATAAATGAAACTGAGAGTGATGGTAATTGTGAGGCTGCAGGTGAACCACTGGCGGCGGGTTATACTGTATTTTTCCCCAACACACAACATATAAACGAATCTTGTTCAATTCAAACTGTCATAATTAGCTTCCCGTCTCCCGGTAGGATATTCCCGTAGCATATCCCGGTAGCATATATATGAAACCCAACCTAACCTACCCCATCCAAACCCAACCCAACCAAACCTAGCCTAACCTATCCAAACCTAAACCGGGTCGCGTGCCCGCAGACTTTGGGAAGATCACAGTAAAATGGAAAGTAGTAGGAAGAAATGATGGGATGGAAGAAAGGATAGGGGAGATGAAAGGAAGGAATGGTGGGATGGCATGAAAGGGGAAAGGTGGGGAAAGAGAACAAAGGGAAGGACAATAGGATATTGGAAATTTGGCGGGAAATTAATATCTGTTCTTCCTCCTATATTGCTTTTAAACGGTTTCAGCTTTGCCTCTGTTTCGTCTGCATAGGCTGGGGGAGGAGAGTATCGGAAAGAAAGAGAGGAAGGCATTGGAAAGGTAGAGGAGGTGAGGGGAGGAAATATCAAGAGAAAAGAGAGAAGGCAATGAGGAAAAGGAGAGGGGAGATAATGTGGGAAAGAGAGAGGGAGATAGCATAAGGAAATACAAAGGAACATGAATAACAACAGACTTTTTGTCACTGTATGGTCGTTGATGCTCAGAACCCTGATACATAAAGATAAGGCGGGGTGAAGAGAGAGAGAGAGAGAGAGAGAGAGAGAGAGAGAGAGAGAGAGAGAGAGAGAGAGAGAGAGAGAGAGAGAGAGAGAGAGGCTACTGAAGGAAAGACAGGAGCACTGTGTTGGCACAGAACAGACTACTAAAAGCTAGAGAGAGAGGGAGAGAGAGAGAGAGAGACAGACAGAGAGAGAGAGAGAGAGAGAGAGAGAGAGAGAGAGAGAGAGAGATTTAGGCAATAATAACCCAGTCTAACCAACTCCTTAAATCTGTTGACCTACTCTACATTTATTTTCGCCACTAATGGGCTACTTTATTCAGGTACTGAGCAGCACTGCAATAATGAAGTGGTTAATAATGACGAGGCTGTATATAATCCCAGTAGTTTCAAAAATATATCCATTGGTAAATAAAATTACTGAAGCTAGGAAGAATAAACCTAAATATACACGCATCATAATATTACGAAGTACCAAATGTACAGCATATAATCTAACGGAAAAAAAATAAATGTTTTTGTAGCTACAATAAATATGATAAGTGGACAGATAGCAATGAAAACATGAAGATAAATATATAATGCTTAGAGATATACCAATGAATCTGGATATAACCTGCTCTTTATCCTGTTCCCACGCTTTCATTTATATCACATTAGAAACTGTAATTAATTTGTGTTCTTCCTCAACTACTATCCATCCATCCATCATCCAATCCCACGTCGCCCCACGAGGAGCGTAGGAGCCCGGGGGTAGGAAAGTTGCTCCTGGCATTTAAGATGAGAGTGACCAGCCTCACTCATCCCTGAGTGGCATTACGTGAGCAATAAACCCCAACCACCCCTTGGATATAAACCTTCACCGGCTCAATCCGATTGGAGCACCTTTATTACCCACTAAACCACCAGGAGCCAAAATTTGGTTATATGGTTACCACCCAGCGTAGTAAATGGTTTCCTGGTGTAGAGGAAACAATTTGGCTTGTCACTCAGTGTAGAGTCACCCACAGGCAGAAAGAAGAGGAAAGAATGAATGAAAAGAAAGACACAGGAGGGAGTGTAAAGTCACCCACAGGCAGAAGAAAGAGGAAAGAATGAAGGAAAGAAAGACAGAAGAGGATGGATGGAAAGAAGGATGGAGGAGAGGAAAGGGCAGAAACCCGAGAGCAGCACACTGTATAGTTTTATCAATCCAATATCTTTCCTTTTCATCCTTCACCCATAATTCACACCTCGTTCTTTGGTTTCCTTATTCCTGTTCACAAACATTTAATTCTGACAGTGCCATCCCCCTCCCTCCTTGTTTTTCGCCTTCACTCCTCCTCCTCTTCCAACTTTTTTAATCTGTTCCTCATTACTATTCACCCACAATCGTTCATTAACCTGACTGTTCCCTTCCTTCATTCCCCAACATTTTTTGCCTTTTCACTTTTTCCCTGCCTCCTTTTTGATGTTTATTTCTTATAGATACTTACGTTCAAAATAATTTTTCATTTTGAAAGCCAATTTCTTCCTTTTCCTAAGTCGTCCCTTTTTGCATCCTTCTGTTTCCCCAAATTGCTTTCTTTAGTTCTGGATTACTCGTCATATTTATCTATTACTGTCAGCCCTTTCCCTCTCCCCACTTTTCCATTTACCCCGCTTTACAATTTGTCCTTGATTCCTGATGACCCACAAAACTCAGCCTCGCCCCGCCACAACTGAATTCCTAGTGCATGTATTTACATTCCGCCGCCACACCACCACACAATCACAGCTTCATGGTTGACCCACCTGTGCTGTGGCACGAGTAGCTAAACGCGTCCCTCCCCTTGCATTTTAAGGTGACGTGGAATTTCTTTATTCTGGATAGGCGATACCGGACGTAGCTGTAGTGTCATTAAGCTACATTATGGCTCAGTGTGACTTCGTTAACCGAGGACGAAGTGTGGGTCGCTGCCGTTATCCTCCTTCCTTGATTATGGTGGGTCATCGTTAGTTTGGTCTTCATTATAGACTGCACGGTACCTATTATAACTGTCTATTTTATGAATTTTTCGTGTACGTAGAGAATCTTCTTGTCTGTCTTCTGTTATGGTCTCAGTTCATGTTATCCAGGTTCATTTGCCACTGACCTAAATACCTGAGGTGAATGTGACAACGAGGAAATAACATCAATAGTGATTGCTGTGACGGCAGGTGAGAGAGAGAGAGAGAGAGAGAGAGAGAGAGAGAGAGAGAGAGAGAGAGAGAGAGAGAGAGAGAGAGAGACGGAGGGGCAGGGTACTGTGCGTGCTGTCGAGTTTTACAGTGTGTTGCGATGTCTGTGCATGGATTTGTATGTGTGTGTGTGTGTGTGTGTGTGTGTGTGTGTGTGTGTGTGTGAGAGAGAGAGAGAGAGAGAGAAAGAGTTATGCCCGCTGAGCATCCCCGATCTCTCTCTCTCTCTCTCTCTCTCTCTCATCGAAAGCAATCCAATCTCCCCCTCCCCCCCTCCACAAACCACTGGACCTTTGGCATTGCTTTAGCACTGGAAACAAGGTAGGTGGATGAGGATAAGGAGAAGGAGGAGGAAGTGAGGGAAAATGATGATGATGAAATTTACAGGAACATGGGAGGAGGAGGGATTAGGAAGAAGAAGAAAAGAATAAGTCGCCCTGAAGGGGAGGTTGAGTGGGTCAAAAATTTTGGAAGGAAAAAGTTTACGGAATGCAGAGACAAGTTGGAGAGAGAGAGAGAGAGAGAGAGAGAGAGAGAGAGGGGGTCAACTCCTAAGGAAAACATTTCAGACCAAAATGAAAACACTAACCAGAAATATATATATATATATATATATATATATATATATATATATATATATAGCTATACGTAACGCTAGGAGTTTTAGGGTCGGCCTCCAGTCCCTAGAGCACCTGGTTGAATAGCTGGGTTCTTTTTCTAGACCGGAGCTTATAGTGGGGGGGCCAATGTAACAGATTGAGGTTCCCGTTGGTTTTGCGTGTTAATTTTTGGCAACCATTATGAATGTGTTCTTAGCATTGCTAAGTAGTGGGAAAATGATGCCATTTTTTCTGTTGAAATTTAGTGACCCAAATTTTGTCTGTTGCAGATTCTTGACGTGGAGTGAGCCATAAGGAGCAGTTACAAGTTGGAACCAAGCACCAGTAGGAAACCAAGACCAGGAACTGATTTCAAACTGTGCATTAAGTGTCAGGAGCCAGACAATCGTGACCTAGTAACTGAACCATCAACAGAAGCATATTCCAAGTTCCTCCAGTTCATCTACGAAAGAGGACAGTATGGAGATGCTGATTATGCACAGATCAGCGGACGATTGCAAGGGTACACTGCCGCCATTCTGAAAGACATGAAAGCAAAGTGGCACAGAAAATGTTATGGTACTTGTCATAGTGGTCATCTAGAGCGTGCCAGGGTACGATACCAGAAGGCCTGCCAACATGGAGAGAGTCAACATCTTCAGAAGAGACGTGGACGGCCTTCTGCAGCCGCTAGTGTACCAGACTCTGCTGAAAGCAAGACTCCTCACTTCACACGTTCAGCAACATCTCCTTTCAATGCAAACATGTGTTTCTTCTGCCAAGGAGACAGGAAAGAGCCAGTTCATGAGGTGTGTACGTTTAATGCAGGGAAACAACTGCAAAAGGCTGTTGATGCAAGCAACAATCCGACTTGGAAGGTGCAGCTGAGTGCCGCCATCACTGAGGACAATGTTCGTGCCATTGATGTTAAATACCACCTCTCATGCTGGGTTCAGAATGTCCAGCGCGGTGCAACTAGCAGCAGTGAGGAAAGAGAGTATGCACAGCAAGAAGCTAATGTTGGCAAAGTAGTCTCAGACATTGAGTTTATCAGCTTAGTTCGCACTCTACTCCAGGCTGGGGAAGTTCGCAACATGACAGACCTCAGGTCGGCTTCCTCTAGAATGCTTGAATCCAATGGTGTGCACAAAAAGCCATCTACACGAGATATCAAGGAAAAAATCACCTCTCATATTGATGATGTCCACTTCACGAAAGCAAAACGGCGTAATGAGTCAGATCGTGTCTTTACAACAGCTGTTCAAGATGCCGCCATGGAGGATGCTATGGCAAAGACAACTGAAAGTGACATGAGGCAGCTATTCGAGAGTGCCTCTGTTCTCCGAGCTGCCATTACTGCCCACAACAAGCACCCATGGGAATTCAAAGGAGAACTGAGCAATGACGATGCTGAACAACATGTTCCCAAAGCACTCTATGCCTTCGTTCGCTGGTTAGTTGCAGGACCAGCTGCAGGCATTGAAGCAGAGACGGTCCGTTCTATCACTATTCATCGAGATGTTCTAGCTGTCAGTCAGAACATTATGTATTGCTTCAAGTCAAAACGCCACCCTCGGCTACCACCAGCAACACGCCATGGGTGGAAGGAAGAGGGGGATAGACTAGTGCTAGTCCCAGCAAGGGATCCTCCAGCTCCAGCCACAGTTATTCACCTCATTAACCCCTACACCGCGGGCTTGTTTACCAATGACTTGCGTGTCCCACGGGGTTATTTGGGCTCCGACAGACTCTCAAAAAATATTTGCCAAAAATCAGTTATTAGTCCTAGAATAATAAAATTACATATGCTTATTGCACATACCTTCAGCTTTCTCCTGGAATGATTGTTGAGCCTTCGTCGGTTACCGTAGGACTTGTGGAGACCTCTGAAGTAGGGTAACTAAGTCTCCACTTTACACTTCCCGACAACCCGTAATATGATTACCACAGCCAGATACAAACACTATAAACACTATTCTACAATTTTCAAGTAGTTTGGGATCCATACTAAAAAAAAAACACTGTGAAAGCAATGGAAATTACGAGCGCGTCTGATCGTCGCACTTGCGCTAGTTCGCTCTAGGCACTCTGTCATTTATTATTCATAAAACCCCTCACACTTTACATTTCTATTACTATATCACACTTATATATATCTGGAGTCTTTCTCCATAAGTTTCCTTCAGTCGTATTAGTTTATTGTCACTGAAGTCATTAAATTTTTCAGTCAGTAAAATACGTAGAGAGCCACGGATTCACTCTCACTGTTATAACATAAATTATTTGTACTCATATTCTTATATTACTAATTACTTACATTACTATTTACATTTTTTATTCTATTTTCAATATTTACCCTGCTATTTTACTTACACTATGTTATTCACTGTCACTTTCAGTAAGATAAAACTATAATACACTGTTCAATCATATGAACTGAACATCCATTGCTTTCACCTGCTATTTACACATTATTTACACATTATTTCCAAATAATTCTGCTTCCACACTTGCACTGTTAGAACTGCTTCTGGCTGTGATTATCGAAGAAGCAGGTAACACAGAGGGGAACCTGGCATTCAGCGCACTGCCAAGAGGTGCGTTTATGCTCAGGTGTGCGGCGTGTGGTATGCGCACATACCTGACACCTGCGAATCGCAGCCTTCCTTTTCCCTGTGGCAGGCATTAGCTCAAGTCTGTGCCGATCCATATACGCCCTCTGCTCAAGTCGGTCGGGAAGTGTAACTGGATGGCGCCTTAGAGTTGCTGCTTGCACCCTACCATATCTTTCCAGCAGCTGCTGGACACAAGTCCTGGCGAACAACCTCAGGGAGAAGGACTTGGGTGGCTTTACCTTCATCTTGTACAGGATGAAGGCGTTCAGCATCGTCATATCTATGAGATGCAGAAAAACTTTCCCGTACCACCTAGTATTCTTCCTGAGGCAGTCGATCTCACCAATCATCATGTCGGACTTGTCCACCAGCCGCTTGTTGATATTATAGTCCAACACAGCATCAGGTTTCATCACAGGTTCGCCTGTCCTACGGTCGACCTTCCCACTGTCTCTCATCTCCCCCTTATGTACGGTGGTGAGCATGTGCACGACTCTCTTGTCATGCCACCGTATTGCCAGCATCTTCTCACACTTACGTAGGTGCACGTCTCCTCGCTGCGAGTTTCCCGCCTCTGGGAATTTGGGGAAGTTGGCACGATTACTTTTCACAGTGCCGCAGGAGCCAATGCCGTGCTCAGAAAGGTATTTGGCAAGTTTCGGTGCTTGTATAGTAGTTGTCTATATACAGCACATGATTCCCACCAAAATACTTTTCTAGGAGCACTTTCACTACACAGCCTGAGAAGCCAAGGGGGTGAGTTTTATCGAGATCGACAGTGCTGGCTGAATATATGACGAAGTCAAGGATGTACCCCGTCTTACAGTCGCACAGTACAAAGAACTTAATTCCAAAGCGATGGCGTTTGCTTGGAATGTACTGAACAAACCGAAGACGTCCTCTGAACAAAACCAAGGATTCATCAATAACAACCTTCTGAAATGGGTGGAAGAATGACATGAACTTATCCTTCATTCTGTTCAGAATCTCCCGGATCTTCCAGAGTGGGTTGGTTTGGGAAGGTACATCATTGTCGGCAAAGTGCAGGTTTCCCATGATGTTCTGGAAGCGATCTCTGGCCATGTACTTATTGAAGGTCGGTGAGGGTAGTAAGGGGTCCATGGACCAGTATTCTTCCAACTCATGCTTCTTGGAGTGTGGCATAAGAAGCATGAGGGCAAAGAACACATACAGCTCCTGCACTCCCAGCATGGTCCACTGTTGCATCTTGGCTGCACCTGTACCACTAGCAGCACGTTGTGATTCGTACCTGTTGGTCTCATCACATATGTGCTGCATGACTTTGTCATCTAGGAAGGCCAAAAGGTAGTCGACACACTCAGCATTTTCGTCCATAGTGAAGGCAGGCTGAACTCCTGAGGAGCTCTCATCGAAAACCAGATTTTGGGGGACAAAATCTGACCCTTCCGTCCACGCGAAGGCGTCCAAGATTCCCTGGCGTGGCGGTGGAGGGCGGGTGGTGGTGGTGGTGGTGGAGGTTGGCTGTGAGGGAGGCTTATCTCTGTCAAGGTCACTGTCACTGACCCTAGGTTGCCGTACAGCACTAGCAGCCCTTACCCTACTAGCTACACTACTTTTCACTCTCTTAGATCTACCTCTACCTCTATGGCCTGCCTTCACTGTTGATGCTGGTGGTGACTCCGACGACGAAGACTCCGGAGATAACTCAGCTGACGATGATGACGAGATGAGTAAAGCGGGGCTTGGGGAACGGGGAGGTGAATGCACTCGTGACTCATGGCGGGCTGGGTCACGTGGGGCATTGTTCTGGGGCTAACACGCCGCCTTTTCACTCCCTTCCCAAATTCTTGTCCTTCCTGCACTAAAGGCTCCTTTCCCTTGGAGCTAGACACTAATTCACTGGTAGAAGCACTTGTTGTCGCTGTTTCTGGCGCGATAACCTCACCCGGCTCATCACATGATTCACCCGAATCGTCATAGTCACTGTCCATCATTATCATGGACAATTCTGCAAGTTCTCGTGCCACTGCAGAGTCACTGAGGCCTTTCCTGCTTGCCTCAACATTTTTCTTTGGAGTAGAGGTCACGGGGCCCTTTGCAATGGGCACAGAAGCGGCAGGAATGGCGGGGCGCGAGTGCGACATGTTGTCTCTACAGTGGAGGACAAAGAACTAAATGCCGAGGCTTATCTGAGAAGGGAAGGGTTGACAATGACACTTTAGGCTGACTGCTGCTAACTTACAGGCTAATTTTTTATAGGTAGAAAATCTCGGCAATAAATAAAGAAATAGGTAGTTCCAGGTGAATGTAAATGTCAATTAGGATTCTCCCTTCCTTTCTGATATATATTTTTATTACAGACATCGATTACTAGGCATAAATCAAAGGGGAAATTACCGTGGTAATGTAGCGAATGAATGCACGTGAGGTTTTGTCAGGTGATAATTAGCCAATTTCTGGAGTATAACATTATCACTTACCTGTTTTTTTTTTTGTATATATTATTTGGTAAAAATATAGGGCATAGGGCTTATTTCAATGGATGAAATCTGTGGAAAAAGAAGGGGGATATTTCCGTAGTGCAGCGCAGCGTGGGAGGTGAGAGGAGAGGGTAATGGAGGGCAGGTAGGGAGGGGAGTCACGAAGGGGGTAAAATCGCTAAAATGTCAACAATGGTTGGGAGTACAGATGAGATTTGGAGTGCTGACTAGTGTTGGACATTGGTAGTACTGATAGATGATACAAGCCACCACTTGAGAGCCCGGGATAATTCAAAATAACACAGAATCACAAAAGTGACGCCCCGCGGTATGATCCATTGTAGCCGAGCATCACGAAAGTGACGCCCCGCAGTTAAGGGGTTAAATGTGGGTGCAAGAAGACCAGTTGCATGTCCAACTGTTCCTGTAGGTCCCAGCACCTCAACTGCTCCGAGATGTGTAGGTGTGGAGCTGATGAGGAGGTGTGCAGTAACGTCAGCCAGGCACTCTTGGGACTTGATGAGGATGGAGAAGAAGGAGATCCTTCCATCTAACTATGAACACAAACACTAGCTGCACATTAATGATCTATCCTCTCTTAAACCTGATTAGACCCAGCCAGAATGTTGGATGGAGAGAATGAGGAAAAACATGTTTGAGCAATGACATTATCCATCTTTGTTCACTATAGAAGCAAAAAATGTTTAGTTTGTTGAAAGGAGTGTTATTGTTTTATCAAAATGTAAACTTTCAGTAATAATATTGGGTGTTTGACTTGGATACAATAGTGTTTATGTTGTTTTTTGGGGTAACGTAATTAAATTAATTAGCATGATTTGGGCAATAACTTAAATGTGATAGAAACATATAAGGAAATGGCCAAAAAAAATGGCGACATCATTTTTTTTGCAAGTTAGGTCCTTCCAGAAGACAGTCCAACCAGTGGCCAAAAATTAACATTTGAAACCAACGGGAAAACACTGGCCCCCCCACAAATAAACAAATAAGAGAGAGGCAGGACACAAAAACTCAAGGCAACACCTTACATGTGTATTACTAAATCTTACACAGGAACGAGCAGATGTCACAAATACAAATTAACTGGACAATTATAATTCTTGGGCTGCAGATATGGAATAATAGTATCACGCAGGATACTGTACAGGACCAGATTGGTTTGGGTGATCGACACTTGAGCTAGACACTTATGTTGGTGAGGGAGTTTAGATTTCCTAGGCCGGTGGTGGTGGTTGTCTGGTTTCCCTGGGTTGCGTTAATATTTTACACTGGGCCTAAGTGTGGTCTTGCCGAGATGTGCCGTCACTGTTGGATAAAGTGTTCACTGTACCTTGGCTCGTAGATCACTAATACACTACTTCATTATGTACCCGGGTGGAGCTGGCGGTACTGGAATTTCAACACAGGGGCCTACGTATGATCTTTACATGATACGGCGATACTGTTCACTATGGTAGACCCGTCCATCAGTGTCTAACTATTGCACTATCTTTTTCCACCACTTTCTTTAACACTTTAACCACCGGCTCACTTTATTCTGTAACTCCTACTCTGTCTTTATGCTGAGTGTATTCACTTTCACACACCGTCAGGTCGGACGTGTCACAGTCAGGAGCAGGGGCGGCAGCGGAGTCTCAGCCTCCCTACTGACAGGGCTTGGATCCGCCAGGGGCTGCTAGGTCCCGGGGACAGGGAACAGAGCGCAGGGGCGTCCTCTCTTGTCAAGGGCTGCTGGGGGCGTAGGGGACTGAGGCCTCAGGGCTCGGGGTGGGAGTCTGGCCCCCTGGGCTGGGGCCGAACAGTCACCTGAACTTTTGAGTCAGGCGCCTGATGGAGGATGAGGATCTCCAGCCTCTGGGTGCAGGGAGGTCCCGCCCGGGAGTCTGAGGGGCGGTAGGGAGGTCAAGGGAGCTGCAGTCCCCGAAGGTCGGGGATGCCGTCAGGTGTGAGCTGCAGCGTCGGCCAGTGTCGGGGTCCGTCAGGGGCGTCTCCACCGGCTGTGGGGAGATGAGCCCGGTGGTGGTCACAGGGCCTCTCCAATACATCTCCAGGCTGGGGGCTCCCTCCAAGTCGTGGGTGGGTGGACCGGGCTCAGCACCTGACGAAGGAGTGGCTTCAGGCTGTCTCTTGCTGTAGGGCCCGGCTACTGGCTGTGGCTGTCTCAGGGCACCTTCGGAGAGGCTACCAGCCGTCTTCTGCAGGAGGGTAGAGCGGCTACAGGCTGTCTCTCCGGGGGCACCTTCAGAGCGGCTGCTGACCGTCTCCTGATGAAGGCAGGAGTGGCTACCGGCCCTCTCCTGATTAGCCTCCGGAGCAGCTTCAGGCCGTCTCCTGTAGGAGAGTGAGAGGCTACAGGCCATCTCTCCAGGGGCACTTTCAAAGCAGCTTCCAGCTGTCTCCTGACGAAGGCAGGACCGGCTACTGGCCATCTGCTGATTAGCCTCCGGAGCAGCTTCAGGCAGTCTCCTGTAGGAGGGTGAGTGGCTACAGGCCGTCTCTCCAAGGGGCATCTTCCGAGTGCCTGCAGGCCGTCTCCTGACGAAGGTGGGAGCGGCTTCAGGCCGTCTCCTCGTTTCATCCAGAGTGGCTTCAGGCCTTCTCCTGTGGGAGGGCGAGCGGCTACAGGCCTTCTCTTAGTAGGGCACCTTCCAAGCAGCTGCAACCATCTACTGACGAAGGCGGGATTGGCTTCAGGCCGTCTCCTCGTTTCCTCCAGAGCAGCTTCAGGCCGTCTCCTGTAGGAGGGTGCGAAGCTACCGTCCGTCTCAGGGGTTTTGGAACTGGAAAAACAGTTCCACCCCGGTCTGATTTAGGGCAGCTTGCCCGGCACGTTGTCTTGTATTCCTGCTATGGTGGCGGCAGGCAAGTTCCATGTCACAGGGGCGCACGGCCCGGGTCAACTTAGGCTGTTTCCGCCCGGAGCTCATTCGCGTTGTGTACACTCCTCCGTGGGCTCCTTCTGGTGGATTGTTGCTGTCTGCTTCGATGTCCTGCTGCATTTTAATATATATATATATATATATATATATATATATATATATATATATATCTACATGTCACCACTTCGGTGCTAACACCCACCGTCCATATTGAATACATGCTAGGGCTGTCTCATACAGGACTGGTGTATTGGTATTAGCGGGGGTATTTTTACGACATGTCGGAGGGACTTCTGGTAGATCGGTAAAGTATGATTTTTATGAAATTCAAATCCTCATACTGTTCCCTGCCTCAGTCGGTATTTGAACCTGGGTCCGATAGGATTGCAGACCACCTCTCTATCGATTGAACCACCGCTTTCCCCAAATATATATATATACCTCTTCCCTCACACTAGTTTCTGAAGGCGAAAACAAGATTTTTTAGAACAGCCTAAATAAGATGAACATGTGAAGATCAAACATACAAACAAGAGATATACAAGAAAGAGAAATGTATTGGAAAGGCAGATACGAGAATATGCAAAACATATTCTTCATAGAAAGAAAAAAAAAATTTGGTTATGAGGAAGACAGTAAGACAAGAAAGGAACGTGATAAGCTAGGGACGAGTAGAAAGAAGGAAGATGAAAGGAGGCAGGGAGATAGGGAAAGGAGGCACTCTGGCAGGCAGCGAGTGAGTCATGATGTAATAGCTGGCGTGATGGACCTTTATTGACTTCTGCACAGGTGAACAACACAGGTAGGTGGGCAGGCAGGCATGCAGGAAGGAAGTCATTCCAGCCTGCCGGCAGGCAGGTAGGCAGGCTGGAAGGCATGCAATGAGTGAGGCTGGATGTAATAGTTGGCATTATGGACCTTTGCTAACTGAATAACACAGGCAAGCAGGCTGGCAGGCAGGCAGGCAGACACAATGTAATACCTTGTGTGATATTAAAATTTTTCTTCGTTCTTTGTATGCAGAAGTTCTGTGTTTCCTCCCATATTACTCGTTCTCTCACTTCACGCATTACTTTACGATTTCTTTACTCATCATTTATTATTTTTATATTAAAAAAATACGAGGGCTGTGAGAGGACGATGTGAAGGTCTGTCACTTCATATGGTTGTGGTATGCAAGATCAAGCTGAGAGGAGTGAGGTGGATCAGGAGAGACAGAGGAGCAGTCGGGGAGAAAGACTGAAGATAGAGAAGCTGAGGATCAAAGAAATGGCAGATGATTACAGGGCCAAAGCAGAGGCGTTAGAATTACTGAATTGGAATGTAATGGATCTGGACAGCCTGTGGAACTGGCAGCTGAAACTGGCAGTTGAAACTGGTGTGGTGCAATTAAGAACAATGTGCAGTGTTAAACAATTATAATTCACAGTGCAAAGAATTAAGTGTAGTACAACAGTGGATTACTGTACGTGCTTCAAAAGCATTTTCACAACTACCAGAGCCTTAGAGAAGGCGGCCACATACGTACTGTAAGTACCCTGTACATTGCTTATTTTCCATATTCCTAATTCCTCATTTTCTGGCTCCTTTTCATTTATTTCATGCTTTATGTCCATTATTGGTGTGAACAGGGTCTTAAATAGGTTTAAGTAAGTGCTATGCATGTCCGGTAGGGAGTTTTTTAGGTGGCTTTCAAAGTTAGGCTGGGTAGGGGTCATAAGTACCAGTCCAGCAGGCAGGGGCCCACTTTCCGGACAGGACCACTTTCTGGACATGCCTTTGGCTCTATTACATCAGGTAGTGGAGGGATTACTGTACACACGTAAGGTATGGACGGTGCAGTAGTAGCCAAACGTGGGTTTAAATGCCCGGCCATGCACTTACACATCCTCCCAGCCTGCCTGATGGGACAATACTGAGCTAAATATGGGCCACTTACCCATCTGATAAGCTCCCGGCTGTTTCCATACATTTACCCTAGACCTGGCAACTCTAAGCTTTGACTCAACCAAATTTGATGCAAATCCATCTACAGGAAAAGTTTCTACGACCATTTATAGAGAAGTTGCATCATGCTGCTTCATCGGTTACTCTTCGTATTACAAGGATTATGACTTGCATTGCATCATCATGCGCAAGGGGGTTAAAACACACACACACACACACACACACACACACACACACACACACACACACACACACAATGATGGCATTTGCAACAGACAGTTAATTTAACAGAGTGAATGTGTTAATGGTGTGTGAATATGCATTCAGTACTTTGGATGTGCATATAATGGAAGTACACTGCCAAATTACAACACAGTGGTTCGTT